>NC_088985.1:36525124-36635124 GCF_963932015.1 Anas acuta | reverse complement strand
TTCCCAAAATTTCCATTTCTTGTCTGTTTTGCCTGGAAACTCTCTGAGATGCTGAAGCTGTGTGGTCGTGGGGTCCTGCTGGATAAGCCTCAAATCCTCAGAGGGGCTGCCAGAGCCAGGAGAGGCTGCAGGGCTCATCTGTGGCTCTGAGGAATCTTGTAGGATGCCAGTAGCCACACGCTTCTTTGCAAGCTTGAAAGCTCTGAATTCTTATTGTGTTTCCTGTCCTCTCCTAAGGGAGGGTGTTCTAATAATTCACTAATTTGGGTAACTTCTCCACAATAGTATCACATAAGATTGCCAGCATTGCTATAAAATAATAAAATCTGTGGAAAGGATTTTTATTTGCTGGGAAAAATAGTATATTGTGAAAATGCAGGTAGCAGATCCTTGGCTAAGGATTCACAGTGCCATGGGAAACCAGTGCATTTCCTAAATCCAATAGCTATGATTTATTTTCTGCATTTTATTCTGAGATGAGCCAGTGTGCCTTATTATAGACTTTACATTTATGTATAAAAGGAATTAGTAACATTGAAGTAAAAAAGAATTACTTGACTCAGAACAGTATTTAAGTTTAAATACAGCCCTTTTCTAACATTTTGAAATAAGCCTCTTCTTTCCATGACCGATGCTTTCACGTATTTCATTGCATAAATATAAATTGTGTGCACGTGTATCTGTGTACCCTTGTGTGCATTATCACCCCCAGTCAATTGGGTTTTCTACTGGCTGTGCCAATAATGTGAATTGGTTTGCTTTGTCCAGTGACCTGGTAGTGGACACATTTTGGTCACAGCGATATCTGTGCTCTGCTCTCTGCCAAAGATGGCTTTAACAGAAACTGTTTTAACAGCTGAGAGTGTCAATATGGGCATGAAGTATCTTACTTTCCGCAGTAACAAATCTCTTCAAAGTCTCATGCTATCTTGTAGCAGAAATGTATCTCCTGGTGATGCTGAATGAACCAGAAAGATGCAATTTTTTATTTGCATCATAGAGAATTTATAGCTATAGGAAAAAGCCTTAGGGACAAAAAAAAAAAAAAAAAAAGAGGGAGGTGGCTATGTTAGTTTTTTACTAAATTTTCAGATGACAGTTGAATTTTAGTCAAAATTTTCTGTAGCTCAAAGTAAAGTGCTTAGATCTGTCTTCTAATTGTGAAAATAATTGGGCCTTTGATTGCAGCATTAATAAATGAATGAATTTTGCCCATTACCTTCAAATATTTAGTAGCTTCTTGTTTTGACTAGACAATTGCCAGGTGTATAGAGTATAAACTGCTGGTATTGACGTGATCGTATGTGTCTCCTGAACCTTTTCTTAACATTCCTGTTAGAATCGATCTTGACCAATCCCAGTGATTCAAAGAAACCAGGATCAGTAATGATGAGAGATTCAAATTTTAATAATTTCAGTAGTAGGAAGCTGAGAGTGGAGGCTCAGAGGATTCTGGTTTAGATTCTGACACACAGGCATCTCGGGAAAGGTTTTTAACTTTTCAGTGTCAGCAGAGAAACATTTGCAAGGATTTTTAATATGCCATCTTACAAGCTGGGCAATACAAATGTGCGCCCTTTTCAAAAATACACCTACATTTTTTTTCCTGAGAATCACTCTACTGAAAACCAGCTACAATGAAAGAATATTAAAGGTTGAATTTTTAGCTGGTGTATATGATTTTGTTATATTCATTTTCAATAAAAGGCAACGGGGAAGTGACGTGATGCATAAAACAACAGTGTACTAGAAGCCTATGTCTACAGGAATTTAAAAGTCACAACTCTCGGATTTTCAGTGAACCATGCAATATTTTTAATCATGGGAAGGAAGGAATTAATGTATCCGCTTTACATAAAACCTCATTTGTGTTGTTGATAACAATAGTTAGAAATCTCAAAGCTGAAACAAACCTTATCTAAACAAGGAATCTGTTGACTCTGATGATGTTTTGATTGAAGATGCAAAATTTTTTTGCTGGGCTTGATGCTGCAGAACACCAGTGCACACAGACCGATGAGGTCTGCATGCAACTCCTGCAAGTATGTCCCTCCCATAACTACTGCTTATTGTGCAATGGGAAAAGCAAAAGTGGTAAGCTGTAAAACCTATTAGTTTTTTTGGTTTTGCTTTTGTTTTGTGTTCCGGAAACTGCTGCTCTTCTGCATTAGGGGAGAAGGCAGCACACATAGATGCATTCTTCAAAGAATTTGCTGGTTTTGTTCTCACTCACTGCATGCTTTTTGGATCAGATATTTGTGAAAATTGTATAGAAGATGACACTTAGACACGAAGAACAGCGATCCCCCTTCCTTGTGTTCTGCCTGCCACCAACTCCTTTCCATTGCACTTCCCTGTGATGCTTGGGATAAATGGGCTAAACTAGAAGTTGTCATCAAGTGAAACAAAGCAGAATAAATCTTAATTAAAAAGCATGATCAATACATTATTAAAGAAAACATAACCTTAATTTGGAGAACTTTCTCTAGCATAGTCATTCCAACAGTCTTTGGTGCCATATTTGATATAAAGGCCACACAGGTTTTTCTGTTACAAAAACCTGCTATAACCTTAAATGCAAATTTTGGAGTTTTGCAAAATGTTGTTAATGAATCTTGTGCAAGCTTTGGCTTGTGCATATATTTGACAGGGTGTCTGAGAGATGGTAAGCCCATGTTCCTAGTGTACTACTCAGGCAAAGCAAAAGAGGAACAGATTAGCCTGATCATGAGTTTGGGCCCTAAATGTCCAAACTGGTGACTTCGTTCCAAATATCAGGGCAAGGAGAGATTTTTATTTCCAAAACTTTTTATGATGGTTACCAAACTTGTCCACTTTTACAGATAAACTGTGGGGTGTTCAGCATGGAGCTGTTTTCTCACTGCTTTCTCTTGCCCTGCAAGTAGCCTTGGTCATGCTCAAGAAGACAATTTAAGGATTTTTGGTGGGATCTGGACCTAATGAGCTGGTGATCCACTATAGGCAAGTTAACTTAAACCAGGTTGCTAGTGAATCAGCATGATTAGACCAGCATATCACTTATCACTATATTACTTATCCAACTATATTACTAGAATAATAGATTATTATTTATCTGGAGTAATTCTGAAAAAATGTTTTGCTCACCAAAGGCAAAGAAACAAAGCCAATCTGCCTTGCAGTCCACTGCTCTATCCAAAGAGCTGTAATGAAAGCTCTGAGGCGAGATGGGTCGTAAGAGTTAAAATCTTTGTGACACTGGCTCACTGGAAAGCTCCTTAGACAGTCCTGATCTGAAAACATGCCTCACTTCATTCTTTAGTACAAAAAATAATATTTCAAATTGTACTTTGGACATGATGTCCACTTTTTTGGCTCAACAAACAAGTCAGAAATTGTTTTTAGATTTCCTCCTTGGCATTCACAAAGTTTTGCCTAAAGCCCTTTGAGACTTGCTGAAAGAGATTTATTTATGTGCATTGCAAGGAGCTTGCCAAATAACTTCAGCTTCATGTTTTTTAATATTTTTCCTAAATTTAAAAATTAATAAAAGGAATAAACTTTGGTTTAGTCATTATTAATTATGAATGTCTCCATCTATTCTGTCTTAAATATCAAAGATAAACAAAAATGAAGATTCCGTTAGGAAGTGAAAAACTAGCAAATGCCCTACCCCTGTAATGTGCTAGGATTTTGCAATGTTTTGGATTATTTTTTTGGTGACAGTTTCTCCACTTTATCAAAATTTGGAGATCAACTGGGAGACTTCCCTTTGAAAAAGTTGTTGGCTAACTCCCTTCTATTAACTTTTGAAGTGTTCTTTGGAAGTGTTAGAAGGAAAAAAGTAGTTCTGCTGTAACAATAAGGACAGACGTTTTATGAACTGTGATGTTTTTCCCTTCAAAGTAGGAGGAAAAATTCCCAGACTTAAGTAGGAGTAAGACCAGGTTTCCCTCCTTTCCCATGTACAGAGCAGAGCTGAGGATGTTATGGTTGACATTAGGGTTTACTTTATTTGTCTCATATGCAGTAAAAAATAATTACTCTGGTTGTTTTGTGGTTTCAGAGCATACCGGTCTGCTCCAGAAGTCAGTGACTTCCTCTGGCATACTCATTTTGACTTTTACATTTGGTTGCATCAAGTATTTGAAGCTTAACTGAAAGGTTAGTTAAGACATATTCTATCCGTTTTATTTAGGTGTATCTGATAGCATGTCATTTTCCTATCTGAGGCTGTTTAGCCAACTGTAACAAGTGATATATATTGATGTCTACTGTGCAAATGAGAGACGGATAATGGCATGGATATATTAGATATGAGTTTTTGATAGGGATTTTAATATAGCCACTATATCAAGAAGCAAAATGGGAGCACTAGAAAAAGTCTGTGGATATACTATGGACACCACTCCAACATTTATTAAAGTATTTATCGCTAGCATTGTTTGTTAACGTGGGTACAAGGAGTACATGGGTTTATGTGGGAATAAAATGAACTGGTTTTGGCAAAACTTGGTTGCACTGTGCTCACCAGGAATGAGGAGTGGCCCAAAGTATTGAATGAAACCTGGTCTTACTCCTACTTGAGGAGTAGCCAGCCTCTGCTGGTGGGCCCGAGGCAGCGAGGGCAGCAGAGAGAGCATCTGTGGAAATTTGTTATCAGACTGAGCAGGAGTCATAACTGAGGGCAACAGAGAATGAAGTACAAACAGAAATAAGCCAGGCCAAAACACAGCGTGAATAATATGTCAGCTGTCCCTCTTCAGATCGCTGTTGGCTTTTTTGCCTCTGAACTATGTTTTGTGGTGGAAGGATATGGAAACAACTGTCTTTTTTTTTCTTCTCTTCCCCCTCCTTTTACTATGTAATATAAAAACAAAGAACTATATTGTATTAATATGAATACGTGCCAGAGCGTACTTTATAGGGTCATTAATACATTTCTTGGGAGGTCAAAAGACATGAAACCGAAGGGCTTGTGCCTCACAATAAAAGTGAGGCATGTATTGTTGGCCCTGGAAAACATGCCCTGGAGTATAATATTTGTGTATTTAAAAAATTATACTGGCAGAAAATACAAGGGCAGCTGCAGTGCTTTGGATTGTGCGTAACAGCAGTGACACAGGTGAGGGCTGGAATGGAGGTTGTAATGGTGGGAAAATTGGGCTTGTGCCTCTTTTTGGTTCTTTATGAGGTAGAAAAAATTGTCTTAACAGTTTAAAAAACATTTTTCTCCTTGTGTGCGTGTGTTTTTTGTTTTTTCTTTAAATATGAGAAACTCCACTCACCTGTATACTAGGCTCTGGACACATGAACAGGATATCCCATGAAAACCCTGGAGAGGGGAAAAAAATTAACCACCGAATGCAACTGCTGAAGTTCAGAACAATTTCTGCTAAGGCATAAAAAATTACAATGTGCCAAGCCAGAGGAACTGCTCCTCTGCATGCTGGGGCTGGGGCCGTGGCACCTCCCTGTGCCCTGGAGTGGGCAGGGGATGGGCAGCGGTGCCCAGAGTGGTGCCCTCCAGCCTGCCCGGGACTGGTGTTGTGGAGTGACAGCTCCTATCCTTTCTCATACATGACTGAGAACAAACTCTGTAACGCTTCCCACAGAAGGAAAGTGACAAATACATCTTTTCTGTTATTTGTCAATTAAAGGAAAAAATAACAAGTGCTGGAAACTGAACATACCTGCTTTCTCCATTGAACTCCTTCATCACCTCCTATATATATAAAAAATAAATTAACACATAAAACAAACCCAAAGCACACCACTTGACTTCATAGCTGCATAACACCTTTGTTGGCCAACCTGAAGCCTCTGCAGGTTTTTAATACATATTTGCAATGCTACAGGAGGGGCAACACCCACATTACTGCCATGCACTGCGGAGGGCTGCAGCTGGAGAGCTGGGTGTCACCCTGCCACGAGCCTCTGCCATGGCAAGAAGCTGTAGCTGGCTGTTTGTTTAACACTCCTGTGAAGCTTTTCATTATCTTACCACTAATGCACTGCAGAAAATGGAATCATTAGAGTACAGCCGCATTCAAATGTAAACATTTGAATAATTTACACTTCCAGCCACAGTTAAATAAAAGGTTTCAATCTCTGATGGAAATCTGACAATAAATATTCATTTCTAATTTTCAATAAGTAAACTTTATGACTTCTTAAGAGCCTTTTCTTGACGTGTAATGGCAATTTTGACACTTGGGCACATATGGGATTAAAGTTTCCCTCTGGTCAACAGAACCATGAAGAGTCATTATAAAAATTAAAAGCTAGAAATAATTACAAACATTACAATTAGTAGCAATTTGGGGACCTTGACATACCAACAAAAGCTGTGTCTTTTCCACAAAGTTTTCCTGAGGGATGTGGAAAAAGGAGTGGAGGAAAGGCACTGCCTGGCCAGCGAAGGCATGTGACTGGAGGGGTGCCAGCACTGAATTAATTTTGTGACAGAGAAGGTGGCAGCAAACTTTCATTTATGGGCACGGCTTTGGAAAAGGAGTTGAGATTTGCAGGGAGGAGTCAGTACCTGCAAAGCGTGGGAGCACCCGGTGTTCCCATGATAGATGTCTCTCTCGATTTCTGCCACAAACTTTTATTTTCAGAGGTTTATGGGTCTGTAGTAAAAATCCACTCAGAGTTTACACTTGGTTTACACCAGGTCTCTGTCTCCCAAAGTTTATTTTAACAACATTTTTATGTAGCTCTTCTTCAGGTGGCTCGGGTTGAATAAAACTTGAGGCACACTGGTTTCCAGTGCTGCCACGTAGTTTTACCACCAGAAGGATTTTTTTGGTCGACAAAATTGGGTGGTTCATAATTATGACTGACAGGCTCCCAAGCCAATCAATTTATTTATTTATTTTAGGTGTGATTTTAGCACGTTGCTGTTGGAAAGCAAGAGTTTCATAAAATGCAGAGATGCAATCGCACAGTAAATGTGTCCACGAGATACTTTATCAGGGACCTGCAGCACCTTGCCTTGCTCTGCTGGTCCAGTGCTCCGTGTCCTGCCATGGCCACCACTGACATGTGATGTAATGGATTTTGGGAATTATCTTCTCTTTAAATCTTACTCTGGTTGCAATGTTGGAGATGGGCTCATGGCCAAGAAGATTGATGTGCAATGTCCCTTCCAGAATATGTAATTGGTGCTTCTGCTGCTTTGTGATATATAAATGTCTAGTCCACACTTGAATATTGCTACCATGTCGAACCTAGCGATGTTCATTTGTCTGAGTTTCAGGTTGGGCAGCACAAAACTTCTTTTCATCTGCTTGAATTTGTGAGGCTTTAATTGATTGTGTGCTTTGAGTCAGAAGCTCTTGATCTGGCTCATCTGTGCTGATCAGTATGTTTTATACTGCATCACATCTTCTCTTATGTGCTTCCTTCTAAGGTATAATTGTTGTCTACCAATCTCTTTATATTTCATTAATAAATAGATTTTCAGCCTTCCTTTGATTGTTCCTGTCATCATTCTCTGAGCTCCTGGGACTTGTGCAATCCCGCTTCTGTAACACAAAGTAACCAACACTGCAGCAGCAGTCCAGAACAATCTCCATCATTAATTTATATTCTTCAGGATAGTTCCTAGAGAAACTTGTTGTTTAATATGATTGTGTGGTCTTGATTAACATCAGTAATCCCTGTGATAGAGTTGTTCAATAATCACTGAACAGCTCTGTGGGGGAAGGGAAGAGGGGAGAAAAATACAAGTAAAACCATTTTTGTTTTGGATTGCTCATGAGTAAAGGGCATCAAACTTTCCACAAAGGACGAAAAACAAAAACAACCGTACTTTCCAAATCTGCTGTATTATTTTTTCCTGTGATTAGGTTAGGAGGAATGTTTGCTCCTTGCATTAGTGGATTTTCACACGGTAATGAGGGAGGAAGGGCGAGGGAGGGGGGGCCACAAGGGATGGCAACTCGGGGAACACCACCGAGGCAGCCCCGCGCCCGCTCTCCCACCTGGGGTGCAGAATCAGGGGTGAGAGTTTCATTGCTCCCTTTGCACTTTCATGCTATAAAAATTGTTAGGGCAGACTGAAACCTGACACGTCGTAGAGCTCAACCCCGGACGACTTGTGGGAGAGAAGACGGGGCTGGGGAAACTCCTTCGTGCCAAGGGCCCTTCGCACTGCCCAAGTGCCGTCCCTCCTGGGGATGCTGCGTATCACCACCACTTCTACTAATTGTGAGGGCTTTTGGCAGGAATCTCAGTCAGTGTGACTTCCAAATGGGATTATTTCTGCCAAGCCCCACTGGCTGAGGTGGGACAGGGAGATGGAGACTGATGAGACAACGCACAGGACTTGTTCCCATTTGCCATGTTTTTGGATGCAGCAGACAGACTTAAAAAATAAATTCAAACTAGTTTGAAAAATGTTTCAGAAACCACTTTCTACATATATATATGTATATATAAACTGATAGAAGCTCTATATACATACATATGTATATGTTAATGTGCTTTTCTGGGATTGGAAAAGCTGTTGTGAGACTCCCAGAGCTACCACTTGGTGATACAGCTGTGGGTGTGCCAGAGCTGCCCCTGTGCACATTGGCCTCAGAAGGATGCATGGCCATAAGACATGACAGCACGCTCCATGTGTGTTTCACCATAAATGTCTGGGAAAGCAGCAAAACAAGAGGACCCTTGAAAGTCCTTTTAGGCAGTCTTTAGTGCTCTGCTGTGCTGTAGTCCAGAGGAGAGCTCCCCAGCACCATCATCCACTGTCTGAGGCATTTGCAGAAATGGAGACAGGCATAAAATACTGCCTCTTGGCACTAATCGATACTGGATTTATTGCAGAAAATATTTGGCTAAGCCAATGCATGACCCAACACCATGCCTTCTTTTCCCTGTTTTCTGGTCTCTTCTTGCCCTTCTGGCTCCTGGCATTGTGGAACTAGAATATACGTTAGGAAGCAAAGATGTGTGAATTGTTTTCCTTTTAGAGCAACTTGCCTTTATTGAGATGCATTTGTTATCCTGGACTCCTGAAAAACACTTTGCCCTTTTCTTGCTCTATTTTCCATTTCTGTCTCTTCTTCATCCCTAACTTTATTTTCTCTTTATTTTCCTTCTCAGCTTTTCTTTTTCTTTACATCTTCTTCCTTTCTCTACCCTTGTTCATCCTTCTTCTCATCACTCACTTGATTTAAGGTAAGGAGAGCACATGCGAAGAGAATTGCTGTGTACAAAAGTTAAAGATATATATGGGATCCTTCATAATGCAGTTCACTCAGGCTGGTGATAGTGAAAAGGTATGTTTTCCCTGAGCTTGCCAGCAGTGTAAACCATTCAATTGATAACATAATACGTTTTTATGGTCTCTGTATAGCGATTTTCCATTTAAGTGTAAGTTAAATTGATGAATTCACATAGAGGCATAGAGGAAAGTTTTTCCTTTTTCTTTTGTAGTATAAATTCTACATGAACACTCCTGCCCTCCATTGTGAATGGGTTTTCCTCCTAGCCATACATGAAATGTGCCCTTAGGTTCTGTTACAAATAGGTTTACACTGATGTGTATGGCTGCTATAAGCATTATGGTCTTGATCCTGCACTCATTGAAATCAATGGCCACTTTCCTCTTCCTTGTAGCAGTGCGAGATCAGAGCCTGCAGGTCGGTCTGAGAACACAGAGACCCCATGGGTTCGGTTTTGGAGGGTTTTGTGGCTATTTTGTGAACATCAGTTCTTAGCTGGATCTGCCCTACCTGACATTCTTGTCTTGTGCCATGTAGCCATCACGTTTTGCTACTTACACAGGCAATTTCTCAGGAATTTTTCTTTGTAGGTTATTCAATAACAGTTTCTAGTCTTGTTCCAACTGGCTTCAGAGATCTGTTGCTTGAGTCAAGATACTTCTCCCTCTGTGAAAGCTAATGGGCACTTTTGCCAGGTGGGTTATGGAAGTGGGGTCTTCTGCAGAAACAGGAGTTGCTGCAGGGAGTGGTATTTGCTGTTCTGCTGCTAACATATTTTCTCAGTGAGTTTGCTGCTTGGATTATCTGCCTTTCCCATGAAACGTAAAACGTGACCATTCGTGCTCTCTAACAGGATCCAGCGACAGATTCAAAGTGTCTGGTCACATTTCAATGTGGCTAAGCTATAACTCACCCCTCTAAAATACATTAATCAAATATATTTTCTGCGCTCTGTTTCCTAATGAGGACTCACATATTTATTTTCTGTGCCAGCACTGCTATATTTCACACGAATTCTAATATTTCAGTGGTCGGTAGGGAATCCTTAATCGTATGGATTAGAGATCCACTTGGCTGAAAGGTGCTATTAGAAGTAAGGGGCTGCATGTTTACACAATGTTTGCTAAAATGTTGGATTGTAATTTTTGGCATGCTTTATGATGAGCTAGCCTTGGTATATCCATAACCACGAGTTTCAGACCATCAAATACCAAGTGCCCTAATCGTATGAGTCCTGCTTCAGACTCCAGTCCACAGAAACAGCTGAACACGTTTCTGTGCAAGCACATGCTTAAGTTCATTATTAATTAGAATAGCCTTTAACAGTATTTAAAATCCTCAAAAGAGTTCAGGGCAGAGTGAAGCAATGGCCAGGACGTGGATGTTTTCTCAGTTCTGCGCTGAAGCAGCGCATCTGGCAACATCTGCAGCACCTGGGCTGGAGCAGAACCCAGGGGCTGGCACCAGCTGCCTCCCCTTCATCACACAGGTGGGCTCCAAAGGGGGCTTTTTAATTGCATCATCCCCTTAAATGGTACTGACTGGGGAAAGATGGGCTTGATTTCTAGCAATGGGTGCTAAAACCATCCTAAAAACAAAAGAAAACCCATGAATGTTTGTCTTGAGGCACGTGAGACCTCTGACTCTTCCCTACCTCAGTAGCATATCTGCCACGTAGGGGTCTGACTGTTACCTTCCTAAAAACCTTTTGTGCTGCCGTGAGGGGAAGTGGGTCACTCTTTTGTTTTTAGAGTGAGAATTGAGCTTCTCAGCCTCTTTGGCATACCAATAAACCTAGCAACAATAAAAAGGAACAGTGTTCATTATACTGCTGTGTGGGGAGTTTCTTTAAGAGTTGGGCCCTAAATGGTTTTTAATCCCAGGATGCACTGATTGTGATAATGTGGAGAGGCAAACCAAGCATCAGTTATAAAATCATTGCAAATATGAGCGGAATAAAAAACGTTCAAAAGGATCTTGTTACAATTTCTGCTTATTCCACAAGGGTTTAAGGAAAGTAAAATAGGCAATGATTTTGTTTGGGACTTGTTTACGAAAGATTACTTTTTGTATAGGTAAGTCAAAAGGTTAAGGAAGTAAACAGAATTTAAATACAGTCAGTTTTAGTAATTTTTCTGTTGTTTGCTTTAACTGCTTCCTAACATCATAAAAAAAGCCTGCAGCACTCAGGTTAAAAGAAGAAAAAAAATATAAAACAACCTCCAGCCAACAAAAAAACCCACACCAAGCCAGCTTAAAGAAGTAAAAGCCGTAAAATGTAAGCTATGGCACACCTATAAAATATAATTTTGCTTTTCAGTCTGCAAAAGTGCTGTAGATCTAAAATTACAATAAATCTCCAAATGTCCAGCATTGATTACTTCAAGCTTGTGGCTTTAATGGACAACAGAGCAGCACATTATGATGCCATGATTAAGGAATTGTGGAAAAGAGTGAGAGCGATTTTGGACTTTATTTTGGCACCTAGCAGAGCTCAACGTTACCACAATTATTGGTTTTCTGAAATATGTCCCTATGCATTATTCTGATCAGATTACTTGCATTGCACAATCCTCTAGTGAATAACAGGACAATAGCACAAAATAAATCTCTCTCTGAAATTTAATCTCCATGTCTGTAGACTGGAGAGAAGAACATCCACATCCTTCTGATAAGAAGTTGTATATTATCCTGAATGGTGGTGTATTTTTGTTTTATAATTGTCCTTAATGTAAATTATCAAGCGAGAAAGCAATGATGCCAAAGATTTCTGAGGAAGGAAGGGTTGAAATATGGGTAAAGTGTTCCCATAAGCTCAGCATGAAGAAACCCTAATTTTCTTAGTAAACTACAGGGGCGGGTGGATTCGGTGGCTTACAGAAACCATTAACCTTTCCCCTATTATTGGTTCTCAGTGTAATTTGTTTGATAATCTTCTTCCTCAGTGAATAGTAGTCCAGCTTATCAACTAATAAAATATCCCCTCGTACTTCTGCAATGTTTAGCACATTGTGGCTATGATACAGCTGACAGCAAAGCAAAATTACCTGCTCTTTTTGAGGTGCACTTCTAAGCCGGGGATTGGAAAGTAGCCAATATTTATGGCCTGGAGGGTGATCTTGTGTTTATTACTGCTCATCCACTGATCTCCATGGACAAGCGAGAGAATAATTGTTATATTAAGAAAGCAGAAAATATGCTGAGTTTTAAGCACTCAGCTTTCACTTGCACACATTCAGAACTAGAGCTTTATAGATGTGCAGGTGCTTAGAAATCCTTGGGACACCCCCTAAACAGTCCTCAGCCTGCATGAAGCCTGTATCTTTAGATGAGCTTGTCCTAATATAATCAGGTTACAGTGGCTGGTCTTGGGTGGGTGTTTGCAGCTGCCAAGTGAAGGAGTACATACTTGCTGTGTTCCCCAAATGCTGTGGTTTGCTGAGCAGGTCCATGAGCAGGGCTGTTTGCAAGGCAGAAGGGCTGCTGGACGGCAACACACGGCACTGAGTTGGCTGTCAGGCTGGCACAGGCTCCTCCTGGCAGCAAATCTCTCCCCTAGGCAGCCCTAGCTCCCTCCCAGGCTCGTGCAGCATGCAAAGCATCATTAGCAGGCGATGGCAGAGCCACAGTGGCACACCGGGCAGTGCGTTAACCTCTCACCTCTGTGGAGCTGGGTACAAAACAAGGCTCAATTCACAAGTGAAAATTGGATGCGGGAACTTCATTTTAGTGTCCATGCCTTGATATCATGAAAACTGCTATGCAGGTGGGCATGACTGCCAATTCTGCTCAGAAACGCTCCAGGGCTGGGGTGGAGCACTGGACACTGCCAGTTGAGATGAAGATGTATTGGCAGAGGCTTGGGTGGAAGTTCACCCAGCAACTGCTTGCATGATCCTGGCTCCGTCCCCGCTGCACTATCCAGCCTGGTGCTTTCAGTCACTAAATAAACCCAACTGGAACAAAAGTTGGCTTTTCTGGAGCATGTGACTATTCCATACAGAAATTATGGAAACGATTATCGAATTTGTGTGGTTTAGAAAAAAAAGAAGGAAATATGAATTTTGTTTAAACAGGTATCACGAGGAGTTGTACATTGGCACCAGTCCAAGGAAGCAAGAGCCAGCAGCACGGCTTTGCTTTGCCTCTGGTGAGGTTCTCGCAGTTACAGTATGTGTATCTCTGTGTGTGTGTGTGTGTGTGTGTGTGTGTGTCCACCAGCAGCCCCTTTCTTTGTGCTGTTTGGGAGTAGGTGAGCTGCTCCATGCCGTGTCCTGGGAGCTCTGTGGGGTGATGTGACGTGGTGCACCATGACTGCTGCTGCTGAGAGCACCCTGCCACGTCTGGAGGGGTTGTGGCAGCTGCCAGAGGCACTTCTTGGGGGATTTTGCTCTGATTTAGCAGTCTCCAGAATCAGAGGGCTAAAAGCTGCCTCTTCTCAGTTGTCCTTCTGGCCTGCTGTGGCTCCAGAGATTAATCTGACCCAGAATTTATTTCCCATCTGTGCCTGGTACAAGATGCTGTCTCTGGCACATGGATTTTCCTCTCTATAAGTCTTTCCCATTCCTCCTTCAAGCTGATACTTTTTCCTGTCTATGTCTGTTCTGCTTTATTTCCAGCTAAGTATTTTCTTGAGTTTTCACACCTGTTTTCAAATTTCACTGGCCAAGAGTACTATAAAATACCAGTTCAAAATTGTTTTGCTTACATTATCTCAAAGCTTCCAAATAAAATTCTAGACAATGTTTTTGAGGCTTTCTGAGCACTGCATAGTTTATTAATAATTATCAGGGATTCCACTGCATGTAGAGGAACCAGAACTGACCAATACTTCCCTTCCCTCTCAGCCCTCTCCCCTCTCCTGCTGCAGTGGCACAGGCTCCCCCCAGATGTTTCCATCCCTGCTCCTGCACAGAATGGCTCGCCATGGTCCTGCTCTGCTGTGGCATGAACTAGGTGTTTCTGAAGCTGGAAAAAGTCAGCCTGAGCTGTTTTCTAAATGTCATTTTATAGATAAAAGGTATTGAAAAAATGCAGTAGTGAAGAAGAGGTGCAAGTGTGCTCATTTTTGCCTCTTCCAGGAGTGCTGACGGTGGTGGCCACAGCAACCATCTCTTCATCTCTTCACTCACTGGCTCTTCTGCCCTGGAAATGTACCAGCTGGTGACATTTATCCATGCACAAGGTGAGCAGCCTGGCATTTAGGCAGAGCAAATCCTGCCCCTTTTTAAGCTTGTTGTGTTTTTGCACTGGCTCTTTGCAAGGCCAAGGTTTTATACAGAGTAGGTGAGGATGCTAAAGCACTTGTTGGGGCTGTGCAAGTTTCAGCAGTGCCAGAGAAGACTTGTTCACTGGGCTATTTTCTTTCTAACCACTTGTAGTATGATGGGGAGGGTACATTTGTGACCAGCTTTGCAATGAACTTCAGGCGTGAACTTTGGGAGTTTGGACTTTCTAAGCTCCCCTGTGAGCAGCCCTACCATCCCCTGCATAAACAATTCAGTCACGTAGGGGTTTTGAAGGAAGAGTGCACTTCTAAATCATTCAGCACCTCCTGACAAGTAACAGTGTCTATAGTGAGGTCCTCACCTCCCTCTTAGTTGCCAGCCCAGCCATCTCCTCCTCCTGCCTCCATGGTGGGCTTGGCTGGATGAAAACTTGTGCCAGGCTGCAACGAGAGCAGGGTCGAGGTGGGAGGAGGGTTGGGGCTGTTGGATGAACCTGGCATTAAGGACAGCAAAAATGCCTTTGCCACCCAGATGACATGCAAACAGCCTTCTTCTATGACATGAGCAACACTGGAGATTTTCCTAGGCTGACATCTTCTCTGTATCCTGGGAGGCACTTGGAGGTAAAGCCAAGCACCTGGATTAATCACCTGGATTAGCCCAGGATCCACTCTCACTTTGCCTTCAACATTGCACAGTTTTGTGTATAACCTACATGTGTGAAGGCAGGCAGGCACCTCACAGCTCATGTAGAGTGGAAAATCTGCCACATTCATTCTGTAGAATAACATGTATCTATAGCCAAGGCGGTTTGCTTATCAAAGAGTCAGAGAGAATGTTTTTAATCAGCTGAATGAGTTTAAAACTAAACATTGAGAAAAGGACTTTCATATCAGGAAACTTTTTTGTTTAGTTAGCAAAGGTGGTGCTGAGTGAAATGATGAAACAGTTTAAGTTGGTGTTAAACCATCCACACATCTCAACAAGATGGATTTTCAAAGGCTAAATTTCCAGGAAAAATTAAATATTGTATGTAAATCTATCAGCACACTTCAATACACACAATATGACCATAGCTTGTCTGGTTGTTTTAGGATATTGCTTTGTTCATGTAATTGAAAAATCTTTAATAGATACTATTTGTATTTATATTCTGGTTTATCTTAGATATGAGCCTTCCAGGAAACAAGCTAATACTTATTCCTCAGAATATTTTTTAGTACTTTGTTATAGTAGTTTATTGGTCATTAAATTAGAAGCTGAAAATCAGAACCAGAGGGAAAATATCTAGCAAAAATATATGTGTTGAATTTCAGTACTTTACAGTGCTTAACATTAATGTCATTTAATAACAGTTTGACATCTGTGGCAAATATTTGAATCACAGAGAACTTGATGATTAGTTTTGTCATAATTTCTAGTTAAATATGTTTTATAACAGTTAAATTTCTGAAGGTTCTTTATTAATTTGATTTTCTAAAGTACCCAAAGTGGTCTGAAACAGAAATTCCCAGAAAATGATTTAGTAGAAATGTTTTATCATAGAATCATAGAATGACAGAGCAGCTCGGGTTGGAAGGGACCTTATGGATCACTCAGATCCAACCCCCTGCCATGGGCAGAGATGCTACCCACTAGATCAGGTAGCCCAAAGCCTCATCCAGCCTGGCCTTGAACACCTTCAGGGATGGGGCACCCGCAGCTTTTCTGGGCAGCCTGTTCCAGTGCCTCACCACCCTCATGGTTAAGAATTTCCTCCTTGAATCTAATATAAATGTAAATCCACCCTCTTTTAGTTTAAAACCATTCCTTCTTTTCCTATCATTATAAGTTCCCAAAATTATATAGACAAATCTGATGCTAAAAATAAATAAAAAAAATAATAATTTAAAAGAAAATACTTTCGGGAAATTAAGTAATTTTTAAGATCTTGATTTCCAAAGTCACAGAAAGCTTATGTACTTCCCTTAAGAATTAGATAACATAATGGTGGAAGTCACCTAGACTTTACGTATGCGTGCACGCGATGGAACAGGCTTGAAAACGGTTGAATGTGGTAAGAGTCAATAAATATTAGTGAAAGTTGGCAAATCTGTATGGGGAGGAGAAGACCTTCAGGAGAGCTTAATTAGTGTCCTCTCTGTTTTGTCTCGGCAGTTTCATGCAAAACACTTGTTTTTTTTCCAACTGCACGTTCAGATTTTGTGCAGCATGCATGTTGTAAGCTCTGAAGTTTTGTATTGTGTCCAAAAGTACTGTTAGAGGCAATTTAGCAGCAATGCAGAAGCAAAAGCGATTTTTTTTTTTTGGTTTGTTTTGCAACAGGACATCATCGGAGATTTCTGTCCAGGTGTGGTTGCAGGGATGGAAAGAAGAAAGGATTAGAGAAGGTTCTTTTGAAAGCCTACTTGATCTATGGAGAGACCAGATTTAATAAATATTGATCAGCCTAATATGCCAACATAACTGCTTAAATGCAAGGTACAAGTTAGTTCTATGTGATACTCAATCTAATTTTATTTTTATGCAAGGGTTATGCCATTACATTATGCCAAAGTAATGGCCGAAAGTTATGCTGCTGTGATGGGAGTGATGTGAGGAAACTGCCAGCGACTGCTGGTGCTGGGGTAGCACTCAGCACTGCCAGGTTAGTGTGCTATTTTCTTCCTACAGTCTTCCTATTTCAGAAGAGCTTGGTAGGCACATTGTTTAAATCTGAAAATACTAGAAAGTAAAAAAAAAAACAAAAACCAAAAAACAACAACAACAAAAAAAAAAACAAAAAAAAACAAAAAAACAAAAAAACAAAAAAAAAAAACGTATTAAGCAAATATTAATCCCCACATCATTTGGTCATGTTTAAAGTCCGTTTCATCACAGAAGAAAATGAAGAAAACCAGGGCTGGTTTCTCCACAGCCAGGCATTAAGCCAATTGCAAACCAGGCGTACATTTTGGCTGTCCATTGAGTGCTCCATTACCTTGGCTGCACGGCTCTTCTCCAGCTCTTCTCTGCTGCCTAGGCTTCCCTCTCCCTGTCTTTACTAAGGCAGGACAGGAATATCTGGCGTAACACCCCAAAAGGCAGTTATGTAGCAAAATCTACCACACAGAAAGAGATCTTTGTTTCCTAAAATGTTTGTGCTTGGCAGCCTGTTGGCCACGTGTCCCTGATGTTGGTTAGGCATCGCACAGCAAGAAGCACATGGGAAGGAAGCCCAGCCCAGCTCCTTTGTGCTACAGAAGGTGGCAAAGCATTCGTGCTGGCTTTCCGCAAACATGTCCAAAAGGCAAAAAAGAACAATGCGGCGCGGCTGTGCGCGCTGCGTCCACCCAGACAGTTTAACCCTTGGGTCAGCGTGTTTGTATTTCACTTATTGGATTGTTAATAGATTTTCTTCATTTGTGCGAGACATTGTGAATGATGTGCTGAGGCCTTTCTATTACTCCACTGCCGGCGCCCGTGGTCCACCTGTAAGAAGATAGCGTTAAAAGCTGCTGGAGTTTCTACCTCTTGACAACATCCCAGCTGTAGACTAGCAATAGCAATCCTCCCGTGGCAGTTTTAATTATCGGCCCCGGCGATACCATCAGTAAGTGTGTAATTACGTGTCACTTTCCTGGCTGTTGGGTATGAAAAGTGGAACCAGTGAGATGATGATCGTTGAAGCTGTAGACTCATATTTAAACAATTCAAAATGTGTAACTGGCAGTGTCATTAAACAGAGAGAGTCTGACCCCAGCTGTCAGTTACTTTTCCTTATGCAGATTTTTTTTCATGCTGTCTGTCAAAAGAGCTCCATGGGCTGAAATGGGACAGAAGAGGAAGCGTAATGCGCCAAGCACAGAAGCACTGCTCTCCTCCACTCCCACCGAGGTGGTCTTTTACCCTAAATAAATACTGCTGGAGAGATTGTAAATAAACGGTGGGCCATGCAGGAAATTATATAGACTTTGCCGATGAATAAACAAAGGGGACTTTCCAACAGATATTCGACCCTTCAAAAAATATGAATAAAATCTGACTCATTACCCTGAACTTAAAGAACAAGGCTTATGGTAATTTGGGGGCTTCATTACTGGAGGATAAAAATGGAATCATTTTCATTTCTCCAAGTTTCTGCTGAAAATTTTTTCAAGCCATGGCAGATAAATGATTAACCTGAAGGTTATTATTATTATTTAAATGCATATATGTACACACACACACATATATATACATATATTTGAGGAGAGACTTGCACGCACATGCACACACATATATATATGAGCAACAAAATTTTTTTGAATATTGTTTTCAAAAAACATTAGGATGCCAATCTCTTTCAGTTAAACTTCAAAGCCAGCAGATGTTTAAGGTATGCAAAGTAATAGAAACGTGTCACTTGGCCAATATATGCTAAAGAGATGGAAAAAAAATAAATATATGTGCATAGGAGTAGGCAAGTAAAGAATATTATTTCTGCAAATACAGTCAGAAATTTCTAAAATGACAACTCTTCACTGTCTGAAGACAGGCACACTTGTTTGACAGGGAATTTGGAAACTGCTAGCACTCTAAGAGTTAATTTGGGAAGCACAAGAAAGTAAATGAAGCAGTACTTTACAAAATAAATAAATAAGTAAATAAATTAGAGGTTGAATAAATTGATTAATATGCGAAGAGAAAGAAAAACATTTCCTTGATTTTCAAAATTTCTCATAATACAGCTAAGCTCCAGTTGTGTACAAATAACATTATCTCATACCCATAAGACACCTTCGTTTAAAGCTTTGGAGTTCCCATTGACTCTATCAGCAGCAGTGAAACAACAGAGACACGCTGGATGCTTAACCTGTCTCACATCTTCTTTCGGAGATTTTAAGGAGAAATATATTCATTTGTCTGTGTGTGTTTATCTGTGTATATGTATATAAAAGCTCTGCATATATTTCTTGTTTCAAAGACAATGCTACAGACCAGCACATACAGGAGTGTAGGCTATATTAATTGCAGCAGTACTTTCATACTTGAAAGTAATAAATAGGCACATATTAAATCCTCTAAGGATTAATTTGTATTTTATCAGCTGTGAAAAGGGCAATTTTTTACATATCCAGACTTAAGAGGTAGACCTATTAGACCTTCATTGGAAAACAAATTCTGCATATATTTTGTAGCAGGGCTTTTTATTTTCTTTCTTTTTATCTCTCCTCTCTTTCCTGTCCTTTTTTTTTTTTTTAACACATTTGTTGTAGCAAGTAGTTATGTAATTTAATGTGGAGAAGGAAATGAGATGATGTTGCATTGTGGACAGCCAAACACAGTTTTGTAAAAGTCTTCCTTGTATATATTTGCATGAGCAGTTAACAGAAAAAAAACAAGAGAAAATGCCATTCAGTAATGTGTTAAGTGTCTCACTTTTCTGTGGCATTTGAAATATACAGTGCTTAAGGTCATTCAGTTTTGAGGCATACATATTAATATAATTGTAGGTATCTTTATAGTTATATTTACAAATTGTTTAGTGCTGCCAATAATGAATAGTTGCAGGGGAGCCCTCCCAGACACAGTGTTATAGCAGCTAGTTAGGAGGAGCGGGTTTTTGCATGCCAAATAGCCATTTTTCTTTGTCTTTCATGGAGTTGTCTGTATGGTTGAGTATTTTCAAGTTCTGTTTCTGTCCTACTTGCATGTTAGCTGCAGGCTATCTGCATCACAGGGAGGAGGCAGTCCCTTGGGGAGGGCCCACTTTTCTGCATTTAGTTAGTTGCTTTGAAAGGAAAGGATGCTAAAAAAATTAGCTCTCTTTTAGGAGTGTTGGATGACTTGTGCACAACAAACAGATTTGGAGTTGAAGGCTCCTGTATTTTTTTTTTTTTATTTTTTATTTTTTTGAAATAAGGCAAGTTGGAATTTTTAAAGGGACACTGCACATGTAATCTATGCCCCAAATCTAAAGGTGTTTCCAGCGGATGAGGGGAGTTGAAACTTGCAGTTTGTATTTCTGGGTGTCGAACAGCTTCATACAATGCTGAGTGATGAACTGTCTCAATGTTAGAGCTCAAAGTACTGTAGTGAATGGGGCTACAGCTGGCTGGCAGACGGTCACTAGCAGTGTACCCTAGGGCTTAATTCTAGGGCCAGGCTGGTTTCACATTTTTATCAATGGTCTAGATGAAGGAATTGGATGCACCCTTAGAAAACGTGCTGATGATACAAAACTGGGAGATGCTGTTGACTATGGAGGGACAAGAGGCCTTGCAGAGTGATCTACATATATTGGAGCACTGGGCAATCAGCAACGACATGAAGTTCAACAAAGTCAAATACTGGGTGCTGCACCTGGGACGGTGCTGGATTGCTGGCCAAGTGAGGTGATTCTCCTGCTATATAAAGCATTGGTGTGACTTCACCTTGAGTATTGTTTACAGTTCTGGGCTCCACAATATAAAAAGGAGATGAAGTCCACCAGAGCCCAGCTCCAGCATGGGGTGCAAATGTGCTGTCACATGCATTTATTTGGGTTAACCTCTGTCAGCTTTTACCCTATTATTATTATTATTATTATTATTATTATTATTATTATTATTATTATTATTATTATTATTATTATGTATTCCTGGAAATGCTTATATGGTTTCTGATGTGCAGGAAGGTTAGGCAGCAGAGGCTCTGAGGGGATTTGTGTGGATAGTGGGAGGCTGACCTCTGTTAAAGTCTCTTTTTGCCATGACTCGTACTTACTTGCTGGTGGGGATTTCAAAAGACTAATAAGTCAGGGTGGTCTTTAGAGCGGGCCAAATCTACTTTCTTAAATCCTTGAACTGAAGAGGTAAGGAACCAAAGTGCAGCTGGATCCACTTCTAGTCCAAGACTTGGCCAACAGTTTATGTTGAAGGATTGTTTGTACACAACCTAAGATATAATCATAATGAAGCTTACAAAGTTTAGCAAGCCTACCGAAGATCTACTGCAGCAAGAGATCTCTCACAAGCAGTTATGGGATCTCTGCAGCAGGTGTGACCTTGGGAGGTGTCCCTGCTCAAGGGGAGATCCTGTTGTGCAGCCAGCTGCCATGCAGAAGAGCTCCAAGGCCTCTCGGCCAGCTCACTGCTAATGGGTAAGATGGTGGACTAGTAGTCATACTTGTAGCATTGGTGCATGCTCCACTGGCCCTCAGCTACTGAGCAAGGCCTCTGTGTGCCTGTTTCTCTGGCACCCATATTGTGGCTGCCATGTGCATGAGCAAGGCCGAGCTAGGCTGGAGGCAGCGGGGCAGAGCACACCCTTACAACTACAGCTGTCCTATGAACAGATAAGACCTTTTTCAGAGTACCTCTGAGATAAATTTGCATCAGACCTTGCATGCTTCAAGCGTGTGGACTGTTATGAGTGGAAATTAAGAGGAAAGGTACCACAAATAAACAAAACTTCATTATTGTGTAGGTTAGATGTTGTACATCTCAGAAAAGAGACCAGAAGTCTTCAAAGACCAAAGCCTCACTCTATTGGCCGGCCATACTTCAGGCCCTCTGAATGAGATGTAGAAATGGCTTTTCCCCAAAGGGGTGAGTGCTGAGTAGTCCAAGAGTTTAACTTGTACTATAATTAAACTAAATCAAGATGGTATGAGTCTTTTAGCCCACAATGGACCCAATTAAAATGCCTCCTTTGTGATAGTGGGGGTTAAAACCCTAGTATTAATAAAATTGTGGCCTGCTACTTAAAACTTATCACACATGTCATTCATTGCCTACATGTAAAGGTGAAGTAAATCAACTTTATTTTTAGTTTTAGTTACCAAGAAGAAATACTTTTTTTTCCCCCTTTCCTTTCCTTCTTTCCTTTCCTTTCCTTTTCCTTCTCCTTTCCTTTCCTTTCCTTTCCTTTCCTTTCCTTTCCTTTCCTTTCCTTTCCTTTCCTTTCCTTTCCTTTCCTTTCCTTCTTTCCTTTCCTTTCCTTTCCTTTCTTTCCTTTCCTTTCCTTTCCTTTCCTTTCCTTTCCTGTTCCTTTCCTTTCCTTTCCTTTCCTTTCCTTTCCTTTCCTTTCCTTTCCTTTTCCTTTCTTTCCTTCCTTTCCTTTCCTTTCCTTCCCTTTCCTCCCTTTCCTTCCTTTCCTTCCCTTTCCTTCCCTTTCTCCTTCCCTTTCCTTCCCTTTCCTTCCCTTTCCTTCCCTTTCCTTCCCTTTCCTTCCCTTTCCTTCCCTTTCCTTCCCTTTCCTTCCCTTTCCTTCCCTTTCCTTCCCTTTCCTTCCCTTTCCTTCCCTTTCCTTCCTTCTCCTTCCCTTTCCTTTCCTTTCCTTTCCTTTCCATTCCTTTCCTTTCCTTTCCTTTCCTTTCCTTCTTTCCTTTCCTTTCCTTTCCTTTCCTTTCCTTTCCTTTCCTTTCCTTTCCTTTCCTTTCCTTTCCTTTCCTTTCCTTTCCTTTCCTTTCCTTTCCTTTCCTTTCCTTTCCTTTCCTTTCCTTTCCTTTCCTTTCCTTTCCTTTCCTTTCCTTTCCTTTCCTTTCCTTTCCTTTCCTTTCCCCTTTTCTTCTTTACTTCTTTTTCCTTTTTTTTTTATTTTTTTATTTTTTTTTAATTATTATTATTATTTTTTTTATTTTGCTTTATTTCCCCCCCAGGTCAGCTGAATTATTATTTTTCTGATAGCAGTGTGGGAAAAAGTTTTGCATCTATGGGCTCTTGAAACAAAATTTGCTGTCATCTTTGCTGTTTCTGTCTAGTGCTCAGTCTTATTTAAATAATACGGTGATCTTAGATAAAGTCGTATCATAGGCATGATCAGTAGTGAAGTTGCTTAAGCAGCTTGACAGCTGAAGGGCTGTTCAGTGAAATTATCGTCCTGTTGTGACCACTGGTTCTCCTCTCATTGTCAAATCACTGAAGGTCACTCTTAACACATGAATTGTGATGTGTCCTTACTGTTAGTTATCAATATAAAAATCAGAGGAATATTTTCCTAATATTAGCAAGCATTCCAGGATTTTCTTTTTGAGGGCAGAGTTTCTCATTTAAAACAGTATCCAAATATGGTTATGGGAAAATTACTATTTTTTGTGTTATGAGATCACTTCAAGCACTTCCTTTTTGATATTCAAAGAATAAAATAAAGTTGTACTACAAAGATAATCTTTTCAGATGTAATGGAATAAAATCCATTATACCGTGGGGCTGGCAGCATTTTTCCTATGTATGATTTCAGTAAAGAACTGGAGGTGCAATAAGGCATATTCTACAAAGGAAGAGCAGCCAGCCTGTCTGATAACACCTACTGTCTTGATTCAGATTCTGTGCTCACATTTGGACAGAGGCTGGAAGCAGATTTGGCACTGATGTCACTGGGAAACCTGTGGGCACCAGGACAGGAGACTAGCAGTGTTGATATCTCTGAAATATAAAAGGCAAGATTCTGGTTTTAGCTGTTTTAAAATAAGGTGGAAAACAATTACAATGGCTAAATCCCATGAATACAGTCAGGTTAGTACTTACATGATTAAGGGAAGCAGAATTTCTCACAATAGTGTTGACCTGAGATTGCTAAAGAGTTTTCATTTTCTTTGGTTTTAACGTGTTGTTATTACTGTGCTATGGGTAACTTTTTTTTTTTTTTTTTTTTTTTTTTTTTTTTTTTTTTTTTTTCCCCATGGTAACTACTAATCACTTTGGCTTAATTGAAGATTTTATTCACAAAGTTATTTTCTTCTTTATTAAAACAGATGCCAACATGGTATTGTTCTATGAATGCTTTAGGAGAAAATGTACAACTTTGTTCCTGTATCTTACAGATGTAGTCATGTAGACATAACTGAGCTGTGATGGTTGATTTGCAGTGTTGCAATGTTCCCTCTGTCTCTGCCCTGCAACGGGTAGTTCCACAATCCAACTTTGTCACCCTCCTCAAAGCCATGGCTTATTTCTCTTCTTGTTTTTACATTTATAAAATGTAAAATGCTCCCTAGCAGTGTGCCAGAGTGAACCTAGATGCTATCGTGATGTATTTTTGCAAATACTAACAAACATTAAAACATGTTAGCTTAATATTTGAAAACTACCTTGAAATTATGGAGCAGGCGAAGTACTTTGTTTATCACAGTGGAAACCTATTAGACAAGTACCCTTGGTGCATGGAAAATATATGCTTTTAACAGTTTTAATCCTTTATCAATTATTCATATGTGAAGGTTTTTCTGTATTTGTACAGTTTCTTGGATGGAATAGCAAGCATGCCCTTATTTGTCTAACAGTTTTGCTCGAACTGTATTGGATAAGATATTTAACACACGCAAACATATTTAATTTAAGAAATAAAGAGCCATTCTTTCAGCAGGGTTTTACACATCATTCTTCTTTATTACGCCAGGTTTTGCTCATCATACCATGTTCTTCCTCAGAGGACAGAGACAAATAACCATTCTCCGCAAGGACAATGTGTGTGTTGAATGCATTTTAAATGCTGCACTTTGTTATGATTGCAACCAACATTTTAAATATGCTGCAATCAAATTCCAAAATGACACGAGAAAAATGACATCAGAGAATAAATCTATTAGGCTGCTCAGGCAACAGGAATGTTCGAGCTGGAACATACTTAACTTGAAAGTTAAAGATTGAGTACAATGTTTATTTTATTTGCTTAAGAAAGGAAAGCCTAATTTATCCCTGTTGTGGAAATCAATGGAGTTACAGTATAAATATACTCTCCAAATATATTTGGCATATTACATGAGTTAAATAGCATTACCTAAATATAGTTTAGCTTTTAAATATCACATGAGATTACTGATTTACTTTTACATTGTGTGAGGTTTGTTTAAACTATTCAGTGGTCTCACCCATGGCATGCAGAGCAACTCTGCCTCTCAGCCTGGAAGAGGAAAACCAAAATCAAACAAGCTTCCTGGTGGAAGTCATATGAATGGGAAAGGCTGGACAAGCCATATGGTGTCTGGCTTCATACGTGAAGACTGCAACATTGTGGGTCAGACTTGTACAGTTTGTTTTACACTTTTCTGTGTAAAACAAACACATTTACACATCTGTGTAAAACAAACACATTTCTGTGTAAAACAAACACATTCCATGTGAGAGCCTAAGTGGATTGTATTTAGTCATGATGCAGTGATGGGTTTTGGAAATACCTGAATAAATGAATTTCTGAGTTCTCTTGACACAACCTTCTAAAAAATAATTCAACATTTAAGCTGTGTTTGGGATAGAGTTTATTCAAGGCAACAACAGGAATCCAGTGAGGACTGAACATGTTGTGGTGAGCCCTAGGTTCAGATCCTTTCTTGGGCTATGATGGACCAGCATCCTGTGTTTTGCACCATGTTTCTAGTAACTGGGCCCCAGCTGGGCTCAAAAGTCCCTTGAATGGTTCTTTATTACTTCATGGACTATTTCCTTGTTTCTTTTCCTGGTAGAAAGGAATATGAGCTGCAAGATGAGAGATTTTGTATTAAAACAAAAATCAAAAACAAACAAACAAACACCATTTTGCTCCTTGCTAAGAATGGTTTAGGTTTTGAGAAGGAAATATTTTTATCATAGTAGAATCACCATCCCTGGGGTTTAGTAAATATTCTAGCAATTTCTGGGCAGACTCATTTTGCTTTCTGGCGTTGTATTAAGATAGTAGATCCTGTTACAGTTGTTATGAATATTCCTTATACAACTTTCTGAAAAATTCTGCCTAAAGAAAATAAATGATGTCTTACATTCAGAGTTCTTAAGTGAGTATGGTTGGCATGACAGATTTAGCTTGTTTTACATGGAAAAAAAAAAGAAGTAGGAAATAAAGTGGTATTCTAAAAAGGGATTTGTCTGACTTCAGAATTGTAGCTTTAGTTTTCTCTGAAGAATCAGAACTGAGCAGGTGTTGCCCAGGTAGGAAAATTTCACTTAAAGATCTCTGAACTGTCCCAAACTGAAGTCCATTCTCATCCATAACGTAATTTAGCCCTTGACAGATATATAGAGCTCTTGTAGCTTTCTGTTCTTCACAAAATCTCCTGAGCTTCAAGTCTCACTGACCAGATGGGTTGTAATTTGGCCTCTGACATGGTGCAGTCCTGCTGGAGGGTGAAAATTACCTGAACTGGCCAACGCCGAGGTCACACGCCCATCTCCTTAAAGTCATTTTCTTTTTCTCAGGCTCCTGCCTCACATTTCCCAGCACATGGATCTCTGTTTTCTGCATTTTGAATAGTGCAGAATAGCGAGATGTGGAATACTTATCCCCTCAGAAGTCAGGTATTATATTTAAATGTCTTAAGCCGCTGCTGAGCATCAGTCATAGGATTGATTTAACCTTAGCAATATCTGACTCTGCAAGTTAGATGCTAAGATTGCCCTGTGTAGGGTAGATTGAAATACTTTGTAGTATGCCAGGTGATAGAAACAGCAGTGTGACATATATATGTGCTTAATTAAGGAGAGTCTTGAGTGCTTTTCTGGACAGGGATCTCATGGCAGAACAAACACTCATTAACATTTTCCATGCCTTAATTTTCTGGAAATTGAGTAAAAGTATTTCAGAAGAACTCCATCCACCTGCCACCTACCCTAAAGCTGTTATTTCCTCAGGCCTTCACGCCTGATTGGATGGTGTGAATATATTTTACTTAGGATGAAGTGGGGGCCCTTCTGTTCTTGTAAACAACAAAAACTACAGAGCTGTTTGTGACAGCATTTTCTCCTTCGTTTGATGTTTTAATTGAACAGTACTCTCCTTGCTGCTCATCTATTTATCTGAGCATCAAACAATATGGGGGGAAAATGTGGAGTGTATCTAATCCTAGGTGTTTTTGACTTGTCTTCATTTAGTTGAGAAGATGGGATTGTTTCTGATTGCCTCCGTCTCCAGAAGTTTGCTTTGCCTGCTCCTCCACACAGCCCTGGAATAACTGTGGGTCAGCAGCATGCCTTAGCATGAGCAGAGTGTGCCCTTTCAACTCCACATCCTCTTCCACTCTTGTACACAGCTTTTTTTTTTTTTTTTTCCAGAGCAAAAGTCACTTTTTGCAGGTGCAAAAAGGAGCCTTTCATTTCCCCTATCTTAAGAAAAAAGTTAGAAAAAATACTCTTTCCTTACTGAAAGGCAATATTTTGCTTTTAGCACTACTTTATGTGCAGCGTTTTTTAGCTCCTCTAATCTTAAATTCAGTACATGAATGGATGGATAATTTCCTCCCTGTCAGTTTTTTCATGCTTCTGAATTATTTACTACTCCCGCAACTTGTAGCTGTGAGTCCACTTATTTCTGGCTGAGCTGTGGTCATGCCAGAAGCGCCCCTTCGCCCGCCGTCCTGGGGGGCTGCTTTTCTGCTGCTGGGGCAGCCAGGCATCCTTGGGGGGACCCTGGCATCCTGCAGGACCACGTCCTTAAGTAACACAGCCTGAATCCACCTAATTTGTCTCCATCATTCGCATCCCCCAAATCCTGAATCATTTTGGTTGCCCTCCGCTGCACCTTTTCAATCTCCACAATGTCCTGCCTGTAATATAGTGACCAGAATTGCACGCTATATTTCAAATATACTCCCACTAATGTCTTATATAAAGTAGTGCCAGAATAACTTGCACTGATTTATAATCCTTACAAATATATATATTTGTTTAGCTGCTGTTGTTGTTTTTTTTATTGCTGCCAAACATTGAACATATGTCTGGTGGTCTGAAGGCCTGTTAAAGACAACGAATGAATCACATTTTCTATATGACAAAAGAAAACACCTTTATTTTTTATCATTGTCTAGCTTGAGTGGTGATATAAGATAAATTGGAACAACAAAAGGAAAAGAGAGTTTAGGAAAGTCAAGTAATAAGTATCAGGTTATAAATGAAGTCTTCCAGTGCCTGAAGTTAAAAACTATCCACAGACACTTCACAGTTCTTAAAAAACAAATAAATTGCCCAACAGGATGGTGATATCCATGTCCTCTTCAAAGTACAGAAGCCTACCACATCCTTTGGTGAAGATGCAAAGAAAATGACAGAATGTAAGTGGGAATTTTCCACTGTTTTTGGCAACAGGAACAGGCAGCACAATGTGTGATACTAATGCACAGAGTGACTGTTTTTGGGGTGTTGATGGTGCTCTATTTTTGGTGGTGTTGGGAGCTATGGCTTCTTAATGGAAATGTATTTCCAGAAGTTGCTTTACATCTGTTGGGTAAGATTCTGTCCTTGTTTTCAGAGCCATACTGTTACATTCTGAAGTGATGCATTTCAATAGTGTTATTTATAATAAAAAATAATTGCGAATAACTACTTTTGTTTACATGGTTCACAGATAAGGAAGCAGTACTTTATCAGATGGTCTTACCTGAGCATCTCCGCTTCCCAGGCTAGCCAGATCAAGCTCTATCTTTCTGCATATGTGAAAATACATTTAGAAAAACTAAGAGTACAAGGAAGAAGAACTTACTCTGAGATGCTGCTGTGAATGACATGCCATTGAAGACCTCCAAGCATTTTATCTTAATTGATACAGCAAGGTTTGTGCTCTGTTAATTTCCAGTTTAAGAAGAAGTTTTTGATGGCTTCTACCTGAATCTGGTCTGAGCTATATAGCGCAGGTGACCTGCATTAATAGCCTCATTTTCCCAAGACAATGCGATGCTATTAATGGTACCAGGTTTTACCTTGGCAAGTAGCCATTATAGCCAATAAATAATGGCTCTTGTTACATCAACTCCTACTAAGGTCTTGGGACACAAAATTCATGTGTGCTACCAATGTAGATCGAACGTAACCTTGACATTAATCAGACAGGTGGAATTTAAGGCTTCCCCAGGTTTTCTAGTGCAGCTCTAATAACAAATCATGAAGTTCTTCTGCAGATTGCTGGTGAGGTTCAACAAAAAAAAACAACCTCACACCTTCCTTTTCCCTTTCCTGCACATTTTTTGAAACACATTTAGTCTGTTAATATGGCCATTACAGCGTTTGCAAATATCTCAGCTTCCCTAGTGCTCTCCTGCATCCTAAAAGGGCTCCTGTTTTCTGAGAGCGAACAACAAATGGAACAGACCTTTGAAGAAACCCACCCTCGATTAATAGTTAATGATGGCTCAGGAGAAGGAACAAAGCCTGTGCGATGTGAACACGGATTAGCCCTTTTATAAACACGGCCAAACAGTTTGTAGGCACACCGATGCCCGGGAGCAGCCTGCTGTGCCCTCCCGCCGAGACCAAGTCTGGGCAGCGGGCTGGGCGTGGGGGGTCGGGGCCCCCTGGGTGCCCCCTGAGCCAGGAGGGAATGGGCTGGTTGGTGCAGGAGCATCCCCTGCCGTCCAGCGCTGGGCACTAATTGCCTCTGCCAAGGAGCTGACATTGACTTGCATTCCTCTCTCTGGCCATGGACACATTGAGCTTGGCTGGGGATGGTGCCCAGCATGCGGCTCTTGGCTCAGGGGCTGCATTTGGGCCCAGCCTACAAAACTGCTTTGCCCCACAACTATTGCTTTCCCCCCAAATTGCTCAGTCTTGTCCTTGTGCCTGATGCTGGGACATCTCCTCCTGACAGTGTAGCTAGGGGTGGAAACAGAGGCAGCACTTTGGAGGGGAAGGGCTTCGCGTCCCCCTGCCCGCTTCCAGAGACATCCTTTCTTGCACAGAAGAATATTTTAAGTTTGGGACTTCAAATATTTCTATTAATAAATTACTATGCATCATGTCAAATTAGCATTGCCATTACTAAAAGATTAATAGCGACAATGCGTTGTGGCACTCCATTGCTTCAGGGTAATTTTCTTTTGTTCATGCTTTGGCATAATATTGTATAGCAGAGCGGCAGAACTATGAAGCATAAATTTAGCCCCAGCCCCTCAGCAGAAGAGGTAATCCTAATCACAGCAGAGGGTTAGCAATTAGCTCCTGCTGCCGTGCTGCAACATGCGTGCTATAACCTTCTGTGAAGGTTGCCTTCAAACCACAATGCATGGGGCTGACGCCGACCGATGTCCCTTGCACTTTGCAGATAACAAGATAGAGCCAGACGTTTATATGTTTTTATTTACTAAGTGCTTGGGAGGGATAAACAATGATAATTTGCAAGTGAAGCCTTTTTATTTTAGACCGTGAATAATTGGTTGGCTAGTGATGGTGTATACACTTAAGTGTACATCACGCCAACAGCAATCTTTCCTTTCATAAATTCTCAATCCTAACTGGAGTTTACAAGGGAAGAAATTACTCTCAGGCCCACGTCCCTTTCCATTGTGCTTGTAAAAAAGGAGCAACTTTTTTCCCTCTGCCTCTTCGGGTGGGGACACGACAACAAAGCAATTAAGCAATGTGTCTTAGCGGATATAATTTAAAATAAAGAATAGGAGTATATCACACGGCGTCATTTTATCCGAAAGATATACACCAGGATTCCATACCTGCAGTTTAATGACTGGCAGGGAGAGGAAATGCTTCTAAATCTCATTTTGAGACACAACCTGTTTTATTTTTCACTGTTTTAACAAATGATTTTCACAAGTGAAACTATTGCATTATCATCTATTTAACTTCATGCTGGATATCCAGGAAAATATCTATATGACAGCCCTGTTTCTTGCTTAAATATCAAGTATTGGTATTTTTAATGTTTTTGTAAACATTATATATTTTAATACTTGAGAAAATGTATCTCATAAATAAGCTTTATTATCTGTCAAAAAGGATGAAAATATAACTTTACATTTCTGTTTTAAAGTAATTTTAGTGCCTATTAGCTATAAAGTAACAGTTATATATAATTTAGAGTATGTAGTCACTCGAAACAACTTGACATTTTCACACAAACACAGAACCTTAATAATAGTCTTGGGATTTCATTGGAAGTATACACCACTACAGGATATTAAAATAACTTATGGTGCACTGTAATTCTTGTTTTGTATTTGTCCAAGTAGTTTTGAAGCATGCTATAAAGTAGAAAAATAAAAACCTAAGCTCCAAAGTCAGCTAAGCTGCATTCTTAAAGTTATAGCAGTCTTTTCATATTAAGTATGATTAAACCAGCTGACATTTCTAGTTGTCATCTTTCTCTTCTTCCTTCCTATTAATATGCTATGCTTAAAATGTAAATGCTCTGCGTACTGCATTTTTTATTTAAAGCTATTGCAATTGTTTGCTTAAAATAATGATGCTGATTGTATGCAGTCGGGGATCATAATAATAGCTTGAAAACAGTAATTTACTTGTTGATCTGAGAGTAAACTCCAGATTTGTGCAATCAAATATTTTGCCACACTCACACACAGCAGAATGCTTCAGGCTCAGATATTTCTGGAAGTCCATTGACACTTGTGACTGTTGTTTTGCGTCCATGGCAAAATCGAAATCATGAGGGCAATGGCTGGAGTTTCACCAAGCTGACTATTTTTTCTTGAAATGGTGTAGGGAGTAAAAAAAAAAAAAAGTTTTTTCATAGGTATTATTTTTTTAAAAAAAATTACTGTACAGACTTTATTATGATTACAATTTCCCAAAGATTTAACTTGCTCTTTTAATTGTAATTGAAGTGGCATGTGGGTAGGGATTAGGTGAGTGCACAGATGTGCAAAAAAATTAATATGAACTTAGAGAAATAGCCTCGCTGCCATAAAAGGTCTGACCAAATGTTCACAGATGGAATTTGAGTGGACCCTTATTGAATAAGCTAGTAGGGCCCACTTGGGTCATTTCTGCATCAATCCCATGTAGTCTATTTGGAAAAGGCATAGTCCAGTCCTTTTCTACAATAAGTATTCTCATGCCTGATCCATTAATTGTTTAATTTGCATTAGGGTTGTTCAACAAGAACACCACTATAAAAAATATAAAAAATAGAATAAAATTGTCTTGAAGAAGACTGTGCTGCTTGGTCTCCTTTTCTTTTCTTTTCTTTTCTTTTCTTTTCTTTTCTTTTCTTTTCTTTTCTTTTCTTTTCTTTTCTTTTCTTTTCTTTTCTTTTCTTTTCTTTTCTTTTCTTTTCTTTTCTTTTCTTTTCTTTTCTTTTCTTTTCTTTTCTTTTCTTTTCTTTTCTTTTCTTTTCTTTTCTTTTCTTCTTTTATCACTTTTGTATGATGCCTCATCTAAGCCTCGATAGGTTTTGGATCTTTACAGGACATAATGTGAGTCAGTGCACTGAAAAAAGCAAACAGAAATCACCCTGAACACTTCCCACAATTCAGTGTAAAACCTTGTTTGGGATTTTAAAAATCAGGTTGTGCTAGCTTGCCTCTACTTGTATTTAGGTTTTACTTCTGAATCAGTCATCCGTTCTTTCTAGAGACGATTTGAACTGGAACCCTTTATCTCAATTTATCTTATTGCTAACATTTGTTTGTTTGAATAGAGTATGGTTGTGGCCCAGAACACTCCTGATTCAGAGTTGGGTTTTGCAAACCTGAAAGGTGGACTCCAGCCCATTCCTAGCTTCGTAGGAGTTAATCTTGCTGCCATATGTTTCTGTAAATTTAAAATGTCTGATCAAATAAGCAGGAAGATCAGCTAATAATAATGTATGTATTTGACAGATATGTAGTGAGTTTTGTTTTAAAATATCCCATAAGAATCCTGCAAACTACTTCATATGTAGGAGTAATCTCACTTATCCCCAGGTGGGAGCCAGCAGCAGTTCAGCCATGTGGAGCCGCACAACAGAACCACCGTGGGAAAGAAATGAAGAGGGTTTCTAGAGATGATTGAAACTGCGAGGGAGGTTGGACAAGCAGAAGGTGTGTGCTCTCCCAAACATTTGGTGCCAGGGAACTGTCCCTCTTTGTGACATGACACAGGATGGGACATCTCTGGTGACATGGAAGTGGCAGCCCTTGCCATACTGCCTCGGGCCCAGCATTGGCATGGTGCTGCAGTCCATCACTGCTGCAGACAGGGAGAAAAGGCTTCCCCTATATTAAAAGCAAAATTTGTTTAAACACACTGTATTTTCTTAATGATTATTCTATCAAAATGCTTTAAGTTAAATCTTAGAAAGACCTTATTTCCCCTTCTTTATGATCTCTTTCTCCTCAAAGCCACCTACCCCAGGTAGTCTCCTCTTCCACACTGTCTCTCTTTCTCTGTAGATGTTCCTGCAACAGCCTTCAGTATATTGAACACAAAGAGTATGAATGTGGAGGATGAGTAAATTAACTCCTGTTTCTATGAGAAAGAATATGTTGCTGGAGAAGGGGCAGCCCAATTGGTGTGGTATAGCATCTCTTGGACTGGTGGTGGGGAATAGAATAAGCAGTAAGAAGTCCTTAGATAAAGTTGCCTAGAGTGAGTGGCTAAGGATCCTTCCTGTTAAATCTAATTGGCTTGATTTTAATGTTGTTTGTGCATTTTTGGATTGACTAACTGTAAAGTTAGTTTTGTTTGATATTTCTGCAGGTAGGATTCAGAGCGACATTTCAGGCAGGGCTTCTTTGTCCCCTAGTGTGCCTCTCTTCTGTGGGAATAGAGAAGAAACTAATTCCAAGAGACCATATAGGTATGTTGTCTTGGTAGAAAGCTTTCTGTCATATGGTAGTAAAGCTGGTGGCTAATTTACTATATGCACCTGGGTGTACTTTCCCATCTCATACCCTGAGTAAGGACAAGTTATTGGTGTTTTTTTTGTTGTTGTTGTTGTTGTTGTTTTTTTGTTTGTTTGTTTGTTTTTTGATTTTTTGGCCACTACTTGAAAAGTGTCCAGATTTTTTATTTGTTGAGTCCTTCATAGTCTTAGTAGAATGAGAATTATTGAAAAGGAAGAAATTTTGGTGGTGGCCATACCAAATGTTGTTTGCTTCAGATTGGGAATTCACTTAATCAGGGAAACTTGAGAATAACAGATAAAACCTGGAAGAACAAAAGCAGGAATCTATACGACGTTGCTACAATTTACCTCTCTGAAAATCAGAAATTGCCCATTTGCTGTTGCAGGGGAAAAGAGATGTCTGCTTCTCTTTCTTACTCCCTGGGATGTTTTTTCCTGCTAATCTTTTACTGCTGGTGTGGAGGGAAGAGAGGTATTTGTGTTATTGAGAATTGGGTTAGATTTTTGAAGCTCTCTGTGTTCAGTTCAGCCCACCAAACTCTGTGGGAGCTACAAACACCCAGTACTTCTGAAAATGCAGCCCCTGGCTGTATTTTATGGGAATGTGTAGTATATTATCTATTAAAGTTCAGGTTCTGGTACTATAACTCACATTGACCAGTACCATAGTAGAGAAGCAGTATCATATATAGCAACCTAGCTGGTGAAATTTGGATACAACTCAATACTGTTTTTTTCTTTTGCTTTGCTTCACTCCTTTTCTTTACTTCATGCCTTTTTTATGGCTTATAGTTGAGTTTTTATAGTATTGTTGGGCATTTTTACATGCTCAAATATGTGGAAATTTATAAATAAATAAAGCAATTCTGGAATTGAAAAGCACAGTAATATGAATCACCTGGCTGTGAAAAAGGTATGTAATCAAAAACTTGTTTTGCCTCTGTCTGTCTGGGGTATAATTTCAAAATGTTTGAAAAACATATATATATTTTTTAAACTAAGTCTCATCTAAATGGCTGAGCAGGATGGAAAAGCATTAGAATATTGATCAAATAAATATGCACAAGGAATTGAAAATTAAAATGCTGAATGTCATCAGGAGCATGATAAGAGAGCCCATGTCTCTATAGCTGGGGTTTTGTAGCTCCTAAAGGCAGCAGGTAGATAAAGGAGCACGTGGAACCAGGAGGAGATCCCTGTGGGACTGCAGATGACATTGTAACAGATGACTCCAGATGACAATGTAAGAGGAGGAATGGAAAGAAATTATATTAACAAACTGTTGTCGATGGTTATAATAAGATTTGAACTGCTGAATAACCGAACCTGAAAGACCAACATATTTTTCAAGATGGTTTAGAGGGATCCCACGATTGAGTATGTCAAAAGCTGCAATTATGTCAAGAAGTATTACAAAGGATGGATTCCCAACATCAGATACAATAAGAGTATTATTACAACTCCTGATGAGCTGAGCTTCACAGACAATCAGAAAAAAACACACGACCAACCAACAAACAAACAAAAACAACAAGCAAAACCAAATAAGCAATCAAATGAAACAAACAAACAAACAAACAGAAAAAAAATACTAGAAAACCAAATCTACTGCCATGAAACTTTTGAAATACATTATATCCTTAAAATGTGTGTCTTATGAATCTTGGTCTCAACTAACAGTAATAAAAGATTTAAATCTGCTTTACTGATTACTACAACATAGGGAAATAAAAAAATCTATTTAATAGTTACTTTTTTAGACTTTTTGATAGTCATAGTGGATAATAATATCTTTATGATATTTTCAACATGTGAACCTATAGCAGAGGAAGGATTTTTCTCAGAAAACTGTCACATATTGGCTCCAAGGGATGTGCTGTTGGATGAAGATTTTGTTTCCCAAATTTTAAGACTGAGAGGGAAGAACATGGAATTTATTTTTTTTTTTGTTGTGGGAAGAGGTTCTATAATAAGTCTATCAGTTTTCTGGTGTAAATTTGTCAGGGGAATAAATGTGTCTAATACATATTTTTGATGATTGATAATGGTATTCCAAGTCTGCTAAATAAGGAAGCAAGACATTTTCTTTCTATGTTTAAATGATGGGAAAAATAGCCTGAGTATTAAAAAATGACAAAGACATTATTAGTTCAAAGTTTTCTAAATTCTGAAAATTTTAGGTACATTTAGTTGACTTACTAATTTTGTCAACAAGGACAACAGTGTGCTTAACATTAGTAATTCATTTCTTAATTAACATGACTCACACTTTCCGTATGTAAATATCAAGGGGTTCAAATACCCCAAATTTCCATAACTCTATTCCCATACTACAATTGTAAAGCTGACTCTAAAACCTCCTATATTTAAGATTCGTGTCCTGTTTTTTTTTTTTTTTTGTTTTGTTTTTCTTTTTTTTTTTCCCAAAACGACCTGGTGATTTGTAAATCACATTGTTTACATCATCAGGTTTGCTGCCACATGCACATGGCTGCTTCTCCTCCACACCTTCCACACCTTCCAGCAGGGAAGGAGGAGATAGAAAGGTTTGTTAACCATCTGAATGATTGAACATGGCTAGAAATGTGGAAAGATTTTGTTTTGAAATTGTTCGATGGAATTTTCAGAGGTAGGTTAGCACCATGCTCCTAGTATTCAATGAAGGTTAGATGTGTGACCCCTCCTGAAGATATATCAAACACTTACTGGTAATGTGCATCTTTCAATACCATCAAAAGTCTTGTTTTATTTGTAACTTAACTTACTGTTTGTCTTGGTCTCCCTTTTGCCCCTTTCATTTGAAAATATCTTTCCATTGAAGTTGCAGCTTTGGTTGCTATTTTGATACTTTGCAGTACCTGAAACAGCTCTGATAAAAAAAAATAAAATAAAATAAATAATTACAAGAGCACTGTTTAAAAAAAAAAATCTATCTTAATTAGTTGCTTGTTGAAAAGTGGCACAGAATGTATATGAAGCATGATTTCAAAACTGAACCAAGTGTTTTTAAATTTATTTGTACTCACAAATATAATGTCAATGTCATGCACAGGTTTTTTGTTTGTTTGTTTGTTTTGAAACAAAGGGGAAAATAGAGAGTGCTGCTGACCTCAGAGCTTTTCTAAAATAGATTTCTCAGATAATTGTAAAAATCTGTAATGGAGTCATTACAGCTGTGGTGACATTTTGTTCATTGAACTTTGCATGCAAAGAATGACAGGTATGTTTGAGAGGGACACCTGCATGGCTACAGGATTGGGCTCACTGCTTGCAGTCTCTGTTTTGTCCTATTTTATGAAGAAAGGTTCTTTTTCTTAGTGTCTGATGTGATGTGATATGCAATATAATATTCAGTATTGAATTCCAAGACTTGGTGTTCATATTGTTTGTCATTCATGTTCTTACCCTGTGAAAAATCTAATAAGGGGAAAAGCTTGAAAACGCCATATTTTACATTAAAAAAAAAAATCAGTTTCTGATATGGGAAAAGAGAAACTGGGTCCAAAAAAAAAAATAAATTATTATTATCTGAGAAATGGCAAAATGTGGTAGAAGAGAAATGGGTACCTTAACCTCAAGAAACTTTATTCCTTCTGTGTTTTTGTCTTCACGTCTTGTTTCATTGTCGATCTACCAAACTAAGCAGAGCAGTCTTTCCAAGGATGTGTGCCTGCCGCCGTGCCAAAATCCTATGTTCTACCACTGCTTTTCCTCTACATGTATATCCTGGGGGGGATCTTCTCTGGGTCTGGCTCTGTGGAGGAACCTGCTTCTTTGAACCCTCAGTCCCTCTTGGCTCACCCCAGCACACATCAGCAGGGAAACCATCAATATGAGTTGGTTTTATTTGTGGACGAAGCTGTTCCATGAGCACTAGGGGCTGTCACTAGCCCCCAGGAGCCAAATATCATGTAGGGCATAAAGCCCCGGACAAGGGATTCTCCACATAACCTCGTGATCTCCTTCACTGGCGTGATCACTGCTGCTAAAGCTGCCCGTGCAGGATGGGTGTTTGGACTTCCCTTCTCCTTCTCCTCTCCACACCCTCACTCAGAGGACTACATCAGAGACAAAGAGCCTTTCATGAATGCAAATTTCAGACTTTTTTTTTTTTTTTTTTACTTTCAAGGAAAAAAAAGAAAAGAGAAATCACAGGAACAGTGCTGCTTGCCCACAAATCTCCAACTAACCCTTGCACTCAATTAATCTTTGTGACCTTCTAATGCCCTGTGCCATGAATTGTACCTTGAGGTTAGGAAATAGGTCTTATAGTAGTTCCCAGCGACTCCTATACAGCTTTTGTGTTCTGAACCTTCAGATGTTGTTGATTTGAATTTGAAATTTCTTTCATGCATAATGTCTTGATCTGATAGAGCTTTTGCTTTTAAAGCTGAGCTTTAATTTGTTTAATCTGGCATATTCTTAATTATACGAGCTGTAAATTTTATTGTATTGTAAAGCCCTGAAATACATGCATAAAGATGCAGCGCCAATGTATGATTGATTAACGGGACTGCCTGACTCTTGGGTGTGACAGGAACGTGCATGGGGGTGCCTGCGAAGGAGGTTGTGGTGCAGAACCATCACCTCCCATCACCCATGACCCGGTGCGGGTCACCCTGCCATGCCTGCACGGGTTCTACTGGGAAAAATGGGGCCCTTCTGCTTCTGGCCCACGGGATTTTAGGAAATGGCATAGAATGGGAAAGGGTGAGCTGATTTAAATAAAAATAAATAATAATAATAAAAAAAATGAAATGGCTGAAATATCTTCATGATCTCTTGCTGGGAGATTGACTTCAGCCCCCTGTCATTCCGTACTGCGAGATTTCCGGAGCGCGTTGCCAGGACTGGTGCTGCACAGCAATGCAGCCTTCAGAAGGAATCGCCTCTGCTGATGTTACCTAAGCGAAAACGGGAACAGCAGCAATACTAGCAGAGATGGTAACATGCTCGAGCAATGAGTGAGGACACACAATTATTTCATTATTCATGCATTGGATCTCAGGAGACTTGCTATGAAATTTCAGCTTCAGAAACACCAGCTTTTTTTCTGGTGAGCCAAAAAAGCTGCTCTGCTAGCTTAACCAGTGGAAGTAATCTAGTGAGGCTTAGTGTTTGACATAGTCAGGCCAGCAGAAGGCAACCACACAAAATTTGTTTAAAACTAGGACCCCACCAATGCTGCAGCACTGTTTCTGGTGCATGGTGCATGATGCACAGTAAGCTCTGCTCTGAGCACAAAAGCACGTCCTTGTTCACACAGTCTGCTGTGCTTTCAGCCCTGTTCTCCGGGTGGTGGCAGGAATTGTTAGTGCCTGAGTTTTCCAAAAAGCTGGTCATTGTCAGAGGTCCCTGGAGAGGTGTGGAGGGGGATGTCTGTATAGTTTCCATTCACCCATCTCTTCCTATATCATTGTTTAGGGGGCTGCTCAAAGCAGTGCCAAGTGCTTTTTTTTTTTTTTTTTTTTTTTTTTTTGTGTGTGCTGCATCTGTAACTTTGGTTGCATGCTGCCTTTCATCAGGAACTTTGCATGGTCTGTCTAGCAGGCACAGATAGTCGGCAGTCATCTGTTACCACCAGATAAAGATGGGACAGTTTGTTAAGTGACTGATGGCTTTTTCTAAGTCTTCTAAGTATGATTAATGTGTAAAAATGTCTAGTCTGGTGATAGGTAAATAGGAAAAACAGAGGCACCCTTCTCAAGCCAGTTTTTGCATGTTCATTTATGTGCTTTGATCAAAAGGAAAGGTTATAGGAGCTTGCTGATAGCTTGAACCACTAAGAGAAAACAGACATACTCAAGATGTATCAAAGTCCCAGGTCCCAGAGTCATTTGAGCACATGAAAGTCCCCTCTCAGAGAAGGTAAAACCACAGCCTTAGCCATTGCAGAGAAAAGGCTGCAGAATGTGACTCACTCTATAAAAACTCATGCAGTCTAACGTAGGTACATTCACATTGCTAGCAAATTCACAATTTGGAGAATATGATTTGATTTTTCAGTGGTGAGAGCTGGGAATACTGTAGTAGCTATGATTGAAAGTTCAGAAAAATATGCATTGTTTTTGGTTGCATAATTTCTGCAGGGCTGTAAAAGAATAGTCTCATTATTTATATGTTACATGGGGTTTTCAGTGCATCCTACTGATCTGTTAACAGCGCTGAGTTGGGGTTAGAAGATCGTGCTGAAGGGAGAAGACCAAGCCCGTCCACCCGGCTGGTTTTGGTTAGGAACAGAGTTGCATCAGTCGAAGTAATTGCTCTGTCTGCACTCAACTGAATGCGTAGCCAGAGTTCAACACATGTACTGACTTTTAGTCTACTGGCATTTGGATACTTAGGTTACGACGGAATTTCTGAGCACTTCGGTCTTTAAATGTGCTTGCACATAGTTCCAGGTTATCTGTCTCTGAAGGCTTTTCACGCTCCAGTAAGCTAATTTAGTTCACCAATGGTAAATTAATTACTCTCCAGTCTGCTATTTATTTTAATGTACACAACAGAAAAGTATCAGACAGATAGGCAGATATACAGCTTGTCAGCTTACATTATAACTGACCTGTTAGGTAGGGGTTCAGCCTGGGGGGGTCCTGGCTGTCCACAACTCACTTCAGCACCAGCAGCTCACCCAGGGCTCAATGCTTCCAGGAGCTGCTTGCTACTGGAGAGCCAAGCCCATGACACACCAAGAAACAATTTAAAAGTCCTGCAGATGCTTCCCTTCTCCTTGCACTGAAGTGCATCTTTTGTCTAAAGGGTTTGAATCGCTTGTGATCTCATCCTGCTCATTTGAATCACTGGAGGCCATGTCAGTGACATAATAAAATGGATCACATGTGTACTGCAGGATGTGTTGTGCAGTAGCACAGCAATTCCCCAAAATAATCAGAGGAGGTGAAATTGTTTTGGCCAGTTATGGATTTCCAGATAACCCTTCAATTTTGCCTACCTACTGTTTAAGGGCTAATATACTGCTTGCTGCTGCTGCTGAAGGCTTGTTCTGAAACCAGCCATCATTTTTGTACTTTCATGCATATCTTTGGAAAATGATGAAAATATTTCATTGCAAACCAGAATACAAGAATAAATAAATAAATAAAAGCAACCAGTAAACTTGTGTACAGTGAGATAAAAATCAGTGTTTCATTACTTATTTATTTATTCATTTATTTAAAAATCTTTAACCAGAAAAATTCATTAAGATGCAATATCTCATGTACAATGATGGCCTAGGGACGGGAGATGGATTAAAAAATGTAAATACTATTGGGTCTAATGTGCGTACCATTAACACAAATATGAAATTAATGTAAAAGTTTCTGACAGTACAAACTTAGGTTTAACTCTTTAAACATATGTTAAAAGTAGTGCAGAATGGTGGTAGGCTTTAACAGATGATAGATGCAGTAAACAAGTGTGTCTCAAAAGAGACAAATTGTCAGCAAAATAATTGCCTAGCAGTACTTCATATCAATTAATTCATTTGTATTTAATTAAAAGGAGTCATAACAATTGGCTGCTGTATAAAAGCCCCTTAGCTCTGTAGTCTTTCATGCCTTTTGTTAGTTTTCTGTGGCTGGATATTGTTAGCCTTTTTTAATAATTCAGCTAAGATCTATTTCCTAAACAGAAAATCTATCTTTGAGTTATTCCCTTTTTCTGCAGGGAAGTAGCAATAAACAGTAGCTTTGTGCGTCTTATAAATGACAATGAGGGAGACTAGGGATGAGATTTCGAGAAGTACTTGAAACCAAAAAGGCTGGGGTTCCTAAATCAGCTAGGTGCTTCTGAAGATATGCGTTTTCCAAGACTCCAGTAAATCCATGCTGGCCTGGCCATTACAATAAAGCCCTTGCAGAAGTATAGCCACGAACTTGGTTTGTCCAAGTCTTCTGGCCCATTTCCTCTAAGGTAGCAAGGTTCATTTTGTGATGGGTAATTTTTACACCTGCTTATACATTGCCAGAAGGAGCAACCCCTTCCAAATATTATCCTCTTGTATTTGCTCAAAGCTATTGTGTATAAGAATAGTCCATGAGTCTGGTGAGGAAATCTACTGGTTTAGATGACCATTGTTGGGAATGAAAGAGTCTAAAACACCCAATCAAACAACAAATTGATCATTTGCACAAAACACATAAAGCAAGGGCTTGGTGGTGGCCGTTACACATGCTGGCATGGTGGTCCACTTTCCACCTCCTACCTCAGCTCCCAAAGCTGTACCAGGTCTGCACACTTGAGTGGATCCCAAGTGTGGTTTTCTTTTCCTCATCAGCAAATACATCTCTAGAAAGCAGCAGTGAAAACTGCAGCTTTTGATTTATCTGATTTTCTCTATCTAGATTTAGAGTAAGTTGGTATTTTAAACTAACTGGTGCTTGTTGAATGAGGTGGTCAAATTGCTTTGTTTGGAGTATTATCTGTGTTTGTTTTTATTTGATCATTTCCTAGCTAACTCACAAAATCTGATAATCTGTGGTGCCTCTCTCAGTCATTAGCACAAATTAACAAAGTTCTATACTAAACAAAAAGTAATTAATATTGAAACTTTCATCACACATGCCATGATTATCATGTGTAACTACAGTACCCCTAGGGACACTTGTTTCTGTGGTTAGACAGGTGATCTGGGGAGATGTTGTGATTTTGAGAATAAAGCAGGAAGAATTTGGATCGGTGTCCTGTGGTGGAGGTCATCAGATACTGTGGGAGCAGCCTGACATGTACAAGACCACAAAACACATTGCAGGAGAGCCCCAGGCACAGAATTTTTCTGGCAAATCCTTCTGACCAGCAAAGTGCTGTGGATGTAAATACTGAAGTGCATTGAGCAGTTGCAAGTGAAATCTTCCAAAGTCCAGGCTGCCCTACCACAAATGATGTTGGAAATAAGAAATTTTTGTGGAGATGATTGCTTTTTTTTTTTTTTTCTTTTTTTCTTTTTTTCTTTTTTTCTTTTTTTTTTTTTTTTCCCCTGTCATTATTTGCAGTGTGTTCCCAATGGCATTTGGTTGATGCTGTCCATAGGCTTCCTGGCATGGTTCCCCCCCTGCCTTTGGCATCCCTGAGAGGTAGCATTTGCTGAGTGTGTGAGGTTAGAGAAGTTTAAACATCACCCCTCCGGTGTGTGAGGGTTGCAGGAGTCTGTCCCTGGGGTCTAACACTCCTTGCATCACCGGTGCTGGCGGTACCCCTGCTTCAGGATTAGTTCTGCCCGTGGATTTACTCTTGCCATCTTTTCTTCCCATTTTTGGCCTCCCCAGCGAGGGAAACTGTCCAGCATGAGGGATGGCTGCCCTGCGTGGCAGTGGTGGCATGGAAGGGTTAAGCAATGTCAGCTCCCTCCTCTGCCTGCTGAAGTGCCTTGTTTGCAAAGGATTGATAGAGTACCCTTGAGAGAAAGATTCGCATTTTCACTGTTCCGTGTCAGGGAATGAGGTTGTGTGATTTTTGTGTCATTTTGCACTACCATATTTCTTCCATTAGGAATTCTAATATTTCACAACCTCTGTCAAGGAAACTGCTACTCCTAATGCATAAGGCGAATGCATTCCAGATGGGCTGGTAATCCAGTTCAGGTTTTTCACATACATTATTTCAGTTCCACTGCGGGCCCATGCTCAGGTTTGCCAAAGCTAGTTTCATGATTCATTTGCAACTGCAACAAGTTAATCCCAGAGCGAATAGCTGTGTCCACTTCAGGTGAATTCTTCTTGCATGCTGGCTCCAGACATTGGCTGGTAAGAGGTGCTTCCAAAATAGTAATTTATATTCAGCATCCTTGTGCCAAAATTCTTCTTCTCCATGTCCATGGCCAATGGATCAAGGAGATATTTCTAAAACAAGAGGTTCCTTAATTTATGAATAGTATTAGCTAGCCATTGAAACTGGTCCAGTTCAATGAACACAGTTAAAAGCATCCAGAAAAATATTAGAAGAGGAAAGCCCTCTTAGCTATGCATGCAGAATATTAAAATTTAAAATAATTTCCCAGATTGAATCACAATTAGCTCTCATATTCATTAATTCTCAGTCCAAAAACACAAGCAGAAGCAAATAAGAAAGCGATGACTTTATGCAGCTTTCCCGAGGTTGCGCAGGGTCAGCCTTGTTTTCTGTTTGATTCCTTCTATATTTGTTTTTCGCACAGCTTTTCTATTGCACTGCTTTATGCTGTTGGCTGTTTGGGAATTTCTATAAGGCTATGCTGGGTATTAAATACAATTTTCTATTTACATTTTGATAGTGAAACATTTTAGTAAACATTGCCCTACTTCTACTCATCTGTTGTGCCCTTTTCACAGCTGTGAAGAAGCTCGGCTAGAGACAAAGCTGTCTCCATCCCTTTTTCTCTCCTTTTGTCTCAGGCACATTTGGCTCCATCACACTAGCTGGATTGAAATGATATTTCCTGAGCACTGACCTCTTCGACACTTATGTGGACTCAGCATCTCTAATTGCTGTTAGTGTGAATCATCGAAAGCTGGTGCATAATTTCTCCAGACATTTATAGGAGATCTACAGTAGACATTTACTCTAAATAACAAAAATAAAGAAATCCATAAATCCCATGAAACTTTCCCCTACTTCATTTTAAGTTGTTTATACAAGGAACTTCATGTCGTAATAACACTTTTTGGCCTTTGTTTGATTGGAAATTTCTATTAAACTGTTATGAGAAAATAACTTTATGCTTCAGGTTTTATGTTTCAATTTGATTAACAACAGGCTTTTACAAGGACTATAGCACTGCTGCCTTTACTGTACGCATCCAGTGTTATTGCACTAGCTGTTTTTCTGTATGGAGTGGACTTTATCAAGAAAATTATATTTCCTGCATATGACATTTTGGAAATGTATTGTATGTCATATCCCTGTCTTAAACGCTGTTAGTGCGAATCATCTGACGCTGGTTTATAATCTTTGTACTATATTTATAGCAGACCGTTGCTCTGTAGTGTTCTAAATTTCCTGCTTATGATGCAATGGCAAAAGTCATTAAACATTAGCAGTAATAGTATTTTCACTGTAATAAAGTGTTAATTACTTCCACATGTTAATCGAGTTGGGGGGTAGAGAGATTTTTGCTATTGTTACTGTGCCTAAAATAATTTCCATGTGATAATTTTCCAGGATATCAAAAACTGAATAATTATGCACTAATTAAGAAAGTAGAGCCTGCTCTGGAGTTAAGACTGCATTAATTTTAATGTTTTTACAGTCCTTTAATTGGGGAAAGGGCTGTAAATTGAGAGCTGACGCACTCTCCTACCATAAGCAGGCCTGCCTTTGCAATCTGCCTCCTATATACTGCAACCCAAGGTCAACACAAGTTTGCAAAATCCCTCTGCTCTTCGTACGAAATGTATTGGTGGTGAAGCGTGCATCTATCACTCTGACAAGCATTTAACTCTCCAAGAGCACATGCTCTCACTTCTTAAATTATTAATTGCATTAAATACATTTTCATATCGCGGACTGTTTGCTACAAACTGTTCCCTGGTAGGGAGAGGCGGTCCCCCCGCCGTGCGATACGGTTTGCCTTCTGTTGTTTCGCTTCGGAGCGCAAGGTGTGAGGTGGCTGCATTTGAAGGGCTTGCAGATGAAATGCCACACTACTGAAAATTACAGAAAAAGTCACCCTTGCAAAGTCTTTTTTTTTTTTTTTTTTTTTAATGTTGATCAGTTGGCTTTGGTTTTTCTCCTCTCTTTTGTTCTGCACTAATGTCTATAAGTCCATATTGTTTTGGTTTGTTTATACCTTTGCACTTATCAGCTCGTGCAGTTTTCCAGGGTATTCTCCCTGTCACACCATTATCACAGGCAATGGCATCATCATCCGCTTCATTATCATCTCTGGGTCATTCCATCCCAGAATGGCTTCGTATTACAACTAAAAGGAGGAATCTGGCAAATGGATCATATTATCTCCTTCTCTCACTCTGGCATTTGAATGCATTATACAAGACGCAGTCTTTATATTAACAGGCATCGTGACCTTTGCCTATAACATGTTTATTTTAGCAATACTTGCTAGTGCTGCTGGAGTTCGGCTCCTGCCAGTTGCTGATGCTATTGTAAACCCCTGTGTTTACAGCTCACTCATGCCAAACCTGCTCCCAGCCTGCGGAGGAAATGCTAAGGCCCAGGTGTGCTGGGGGCCAGGGGCAGCTCACAACCCTGCCCGCCTGCCCTGTGCCTGGGGACAGCGCCCCAGGGACCCCTCCTGCCGACACCTCATGGGCTCAGACCTCTCTGTTCATTTCTACATGTTCCTAACCACCTCAGGGAGAGGAAATTAAAAAAAAAAAAAAAAAGAAAAAAAAAAAAAGATAAATTAAAATCTTTCACTAGCACCCATGCGTATGCTTACTTAGTTTTCTTGCAGTTTGCTTGCAGTTCCTCTTGAGTATCTCTTCCACAGGAAGTTTTGTAATGTGGTAGGAAACCCATCACCCTAAATCACCCATCACCAATGCTAAATATTGAGAAGATAGTGGGTACTTGGTAGTACTGCAGGACAAAGTAAATCTGAGACACTCTTAGATGTGTGTTGATATATTTTGATGCATTTCCCCCTATAACAACATGAAGTGACATAAGGTAAAACCAAGTGGGCTGGAAGCATCTTTGCAGTTTAGTACCCTGTGCTGTTTAGAAATAACCCCTGCCTTTCAGAGGTGATGGTTTGACAAACAGAGTGAGCAAATCTCAAAGTTAAATTTCTCTTTCCTGCGTTGTAATGAGGGCACTTACTGGCCACGATGTGCTTCTCAGGGTGCATTGCACAGTTGGGCATGGAGCAATAGAAAACTAGTGGGTGGAACTGCAGCCCAAAGTGCAGATTTCTTAGTTGTTTTAAGACAACATTTCTTATATAATTTTAATGTCACATCCCTTTGAGGCAACATAAAGAACTTTGTTCTGCAGTTGGTACTTTTATTATTCCTGTTCTGCAGTTGCGGTGGTGTATTTTTCAAAAGCAAGCATACTTTTGTCTTGTTGGAGAACCACGGAACATCTATGCAGACATCAGTCTACCTGCTGGTTAAGAGGGAAAGACTGCAGGAAAGTTAACAAAGACAAATTGTAAAAAGGCCAGGAGAAACATTTTTCACCCAACTTTTTTTTTTTTTTTTCTTTTTTTTTTTTTTTCCTTCTGCTCCAGTTTCTCTATTACCATTACATTAATTAGGAATTTAGGTAAATGACATAAGTGCCCTAATTTTTTATTTCTGCCAGGAGAACAATTAGGCCATTAGAAGTAACAAATGGTCTGGATGTATGTTGCCTGTTGAAAATTTCAAGCTGCATTATTTCTGACATGAAAAAAAGAACAACAAATAGTAGATGTTTTGGCCAATTTTTACCATAAGCAATGTCAGCTTTAGCAGATGCATTGTACCATTGGCTTTTTTTTTTTTTTTTTTTTCCTATTGTCATGGCTCATTAAAGTATGCTGACTCTTGTGGATTCCCATTTCCTTTAGGTAAATAGTTATTTACATGAACTGCAGCATTTTTCTTTGGTGACAATTTCTAATTGTTCAGGCAACCAAGGGTGATATATTAACCACTCTGAATAAAGCTTCACCTATGAAATAAATTACTTTAAATTAACTATCCTTTCAAAAGAGGCAAAATTTCCAAATGGACAAATTAGACCCTTCTTAGCCACATATGGTAAGTGTTTTAAGCATTTCCCCACTGGTACTTACTCTGGAGAACAATTCTTCATGATGGAGTGGAAGACTTCTTAACTCATTTGGGGTCCTTTTAATGCCAGTGCTTGCCAATGGTGCGCTCTGAAGGGCTTGCTTCGTGGCTGAGCCCTGCGTGGGCTGCATATGCACGGCTTTAATAATAACACACTCATATTTTTAACTCTTGCCATGCTGCATTGGAGAACAGAGGCAGAAAAGTCCCCACCTTGGTCCTCGTCTCAGTTGCACTTTTTTTTTTTTTTTTTAATAGAAAATTTGTTTTCCAGCTTTAGCCTTTATAAAAGTATGTCAGCAAGGAGCAACTGTTTTAATGATTACATCTGCCATGGGTCTCTATATGTCTTCAGTCTGTAATCGTAGTTTATAACTGCCGATAACAGACCTGCTTCTGCTTTTGTTTATGCAACTAGATTGGGAAAAATCTCACCAGAGGCAATAGGCTTACACTGGTGTGAAACAGTTCACTCTGATGGATATTAGTTTTATTCCAGAGACTGGTACTGTTTAAGATATCCATGGGCTTGGCCTTTCATGCAGTGTAGATGTGATTAGAAAATCAGGTCCAACAGGTCAGAAATTTAAAAACACTTAAAGGAATTTGAAAATGTCCAAATCCCTTTTCAGGCACCTAAGCAGCTTTAAATGTTTGTAATCCCTTACAAACTCATGTCCTCTGGACCTCTGAGTACCTAAGTCCTGTTTCAAGGTAACTGAGGGCAAAGCTGCTTAGACACTTTCAGAAATGTTACTGACATAACTCTTTCCCTAGTGTTTGAGTTGTGCCAAATATTGCAAGATAGAAACCCAAGAAAACATGTTTTTCTAATTTAAGCCATAACTTGACCACATTTCAATGTCCACATTTTGTATTTAGAAACTAAGAACTTCTTACAAGGAAGCATCCAATCAGTTTAAATTATGCTTAGTTTGTTTTTATGGTTTCCCATGACTTTTTTAGTCCAGTGTAGTTTCCCGTTTCCCACACATTAGAAGTCAGTATGTCAATACATTGGAATGTATTAGGCTGGTTAGCATAATCTGAGCACACTTCTGAAATGATTTCTACAACAAAAGACCTAGATATTGTACATCCATTTTATAAAAATAGCAAATTAAAAGAAGATTGTGTTTTCTGTTTGTATGGGAAAATTTAATTAAGAGTTATTTTGGTACTAATATTTACTCTCCAAGAGTAATTAAAATAGAGTGATCAGTAAAGTGGGTGTAGCTCTAAACACATGTTCTTGCTTTGTTTAATTATGTTGATTAGGTTTAAACCCCAATTTGGCATCACCTCCCTTGTCTTAATATGTTGTTGATGAAACCATGTGGAGACCTGACCTTAATATAATCGTGACAAACCTCATTTGATTACCTTTAGCTAATTAAAACATACATTATATGTACCATAATATTATTATTCATCTTACACTCTTCTCACTCTGTCGTTATGCTGGAAAGCAAATCTTATTGTGAGATTTCTGTCTCTGAAGGACCTCATGCATTTTGTATAATTGGGAGAGGTGTTTATTTCATGGGCCAGTTATAATAACAGTAATTATCATATAAAAGCTCTGAATTTTTAAGTTGTGACTTGGTGTTAAGTTTACTGTGGCTGTGTGCTGGTGCATGCGGGGAACAGCCTGCAGAGTGCATGGGAAAGCTGTGGGGCTTGTCCTGTCCCCCATCCTGTCCTTCCTTTCTCCTTTCTCCTTTCTATTTCCCCTTGTATTTTGTGGCCAGTTTGCAGTGTCTTTGCCCCATCTCAGCTGCACATACTGCAGCCCAATGTTCTTGTCCTGCTTACCATTAATGCCCAGGCGCTGGCCCTAGGCTTTAGTGACACTTATTTAATATACTGGGTTTTTGCCCAGAGCTGTTTCTTTGGGACTGGAAGCTTGCGTGTGCATTTGGTGATTATGTATCATAAAGATATGTGTGACCTAGAAATGTCTTAGGGGAATCTTCATGCCCACCCTGGGGGTATATCTTGTCCTCGGTGGGAGCCTGCTGTAGTAACTGCCTTGTTCACCTCTGGGGTACCACCCTGCTGCAGGAGTAGTTGTGTTAATCCACCATCACTGCAGGCTTTTTTCTTTGCTAACACTAATTCTGCAGACTGTGAAGTGTCGTGGAAGGGCAACTAATGGCCATACTGTGAACAACATTAATTATATTTGACTAAAATATTTTTATAGCATCCGTTACTGTGGTGCCAGAGACATCATCATAGACTTTAATTTCACATCAGTCTTCACAGTCCCAGCATTTCCAGTTGTACATGGAAGAAACTGTTGTAAAAATAAATCAAGAAAAAAAAATCTTTAAATGAAATTGCATGGAAATTCCAGAAGTGATTACATCTCTGTCTCTCTGCGAGCATGTTGTAAAAAAAGAAATTTGAACCTTAGTCATCTGAGTCATAGGCTGTTGCCTACCCCACTTGACCATTTTCCTTCTAGTGTGGTTTGAAGAGAGCATTGCTGCCACTATTATACGATTGGTGTGGAAAATTACCTTCCAAAACATATATATAGGAATCTTCCTGCTTACAGTACAGGCATGATGCAGGAACTGACCTCACTTAGCAACCAGGCTCACCTGGGTGCTTCCCGATTTGTCTTACCTTCAAATGTGTTCCCTTGTTTTCCACTCACTGGCATCATGAGGCTTTCTTTTTAAGTAATTCATCCCTGAAGAAGTTTACCAAAATAGTAATAATGAAAATAAATTAACAGATATGGCTGCTTTACCTCTCCCAAGAGCCATAAGAACAGGACAAGGAACAGGAAGCTTCTTAGGAAGCTTCAACTCCTTGCACACACAAACAGTGAAATACAGGTTGGGGTGTGCATGGGGGAAAAACTCCCCCACCTCTTGGAAAATTTCAGCTGTCACCACAATCTTGGCATTCCCAAACTTATTGTAAGGAAGAAGTACCACTATTTGACCACTAGTGGGTTGAGGGGATTAAATTTTAATGCCTCCATCTTCCCACCAATGCACCTCGTGAAAAATAAATAAATAATGGTTTTAAAAATGTACAAAATCTAATTTAAAATGACATTGGGGTTTTATTTAAAGTCATGGAAGCTGGTTAATTCCAAAATGCTCTCATTAACTCACATCATTTAACAAGTTTCTATTCATTTAGCTCTCTCTCTCCAGAGCCTCTCAGCTGCTCTACCTCAACACATTGACAGCCTTCTGTGCTTCTGCTTCCCAGGGGGAGCTAAGGTGACTTTAAACTACCTTTTCATTCTCCCAGCGTTAGGGTGCACAAATGAAATGGTGCAGCTCTGGAAGTCGCTCTGAATCACGACGGCTTCCCCGGCTGCCTGCCGAGCAGAGCGGTGATGGGAACTGCCGTCCTTCGGACGCCCCCTCCTCCATGCCCCGTGTCCGGTTATTTCTGAAGCGTCCTCATCTCCTGCACGGGGGATATTTCCCATGGCTGATCTATAATTACTGAGCCATCACGGGCCTTGCAAGTGTAAAGGAGCTGGACTAAAAGTGAGGATGTCACCCTGCTCAATGTGGGCTCAGAAACTTCTGCCTCTGTGGTCCTACTTTTCCTTCCTTTACATTTCTGTTTCAGCTGTTCTCCCCAGAGTCTGGTTTATTATCTTTCCTGTTTCATGATATTTAAGGTTATTTATTTATATATTTATTTTTGTCTTCACAGTTAACAGCAGCTTGTTCCATTCTCTCCACTACCATGACTTCTTAAACTCATTTTAAAATTTTAAAGCTTTTGTTTTCCTTTTGTTTCAATGGAGACTTCCAGCAGAAGAGGGAAGAACCCTTTTCCAAATCCCTTGCTTTCTTTTTCTTTTCTTTTTAGTTTTCCCTCTGGAATCTAGCCATTTTATTTCCAAAAGTGATTACTGATATATAATTTGTATATTTTTGGAAGCTCAGATTTGAGAAGGGGGTTTTTGAATGACTGCTGAGCAACCAGTAAAAGAGCCCCTCACAGAAGTCTCAAGCACAGAACATCCAAAATTCTGAGTTTCTTCTGAAAATGCTTTTTTTTTTTTTTCTTTAGTGCTACAGCCCCAGCCTGTGACCATTTGCATGTCTGAAACCAGTCAGGGGTGTTTGGCCATTGGCTTGCTTTTTCTTATAAAACTGTAGATATTGGATCCAACAGTCTATTGTAGGTTCATTGCTTTATCACTGTGTATTTTCCACTCTAGCAAGTGACTGTCCACGTGAGACGTGGACATGAAAGAGAGACCTGAGCAGCATTTCTACAGTCTAAACCTAACAGCAGCAATATGGGTATCCTTGTCTGGAAGAAATGCTCTTTCTTGGGGCTTTAGGGGGTGAAATCTGCTTGTTATGCCAATAATTTCATTCTATGCATGGGTTTGAAACACACATAGACTTTCTTCTGGAAAAAGCAAAATATTTCCTAGTCCTTCAGAAGGCATGAGCTCATCAAGAAGTGATGTGTTTGGAGCATGGAGCCCTGTGGTGGCAGTGATGGCAACGGGTGGTGTGAGAGGAACATGTTCTAGGCAAGGGCCCGTCCCTCTGACCCTGCGATGACAAATTCATGGAAACGTTGTGGATGGTGCCGCAGCCCCCTGTGGCACAATTGCCTTGGCAGAAGGCGGGCCCCCTCCACTTGAAGAGCAGCAGAACCCTTCACACCAGCCCCAGGGACCTCTCCTGGCATTGGCTTTGCTTGTAGTGAATTCCTTAACCCAGGAGGAAAAGACAGAGGACATCTGAAGCTGTGGCTAGGCAGTGCTGCCCTCAGTGGTCGAGTTTATTTTGCTTTTCTGAGGACATCTGTTGCCAGAAAAGTGGATCGAGCCCAGCAGTTTCAGGGGTGATGCTGAGCGGCCACCAGGCACTGCAACTGCAGCTTCAGGACACCTCCATGCCCAGCCCTGACCTGGAGGTGTCAGAAGCAGTGTTCCTCTGCCGCTTGCCATTTAGTTCTTATTTGAGCTAATTAAAAGCCTTTTCAGTTTTTATTTATTTTTATTTTTTATTTTGATAGTGGTTGGGTGCTTTATGTTGGTTTTAAACTGAGCACTTACATTGGGTGAGAATGTTTATTCCTGATAATTTATTTAATCAGTAATTGTATTTTACTTAGGAAAAAAAAATCCAACAACTTATTTTAAAGAAAAATAATTAAAAACATCAGTTTACTCATGATCATTTGGGGATTAAAAACTATATTTAATCATGCAATGGATTTTTATTATTTTTATTCTTGTGTTATAGCCTGTGTACAGTGGTTTTATCTCCTCTTTGTACTTGCAATAACATATTATTTGACCATGAATCACTTTAATGGATTGAAACATAAGCATGTGAATTGAAAAATAGATACATTAGTCAAATCAATAAATAAATATGAAAATATATTTCTACTATGAAAAACCATCTTGGCTACTGTGTCCTCCAACTTGGACAGAGAAAGCTGAAATATATAGCTGTAAAATATGGCTTGCCGTGTCAACTAGCCAGTGCCTGCAGCCTAAAAGGAATTTTGAGCACTGGGTAAGTAGTATTTCATCAACAAAATCATAAAATAAAGACATTAAAATGAAGGAATGATTGAGTGCTGCAGGACGTTTGTAAAATCACCCTTCAGTCTGGGGCTGGAGTAGTTTAGTATTAGACATTGCATACTTTTCATATAAATTTGCTTACAAATAGCATGCCTTAACAAGCAATATTGCCAGACTGCCCCTGTAGCAAATATTTTTTCACTATGTTGCTAAACAAACTCTACTCATGTATTCTATGGCATGGCTGCAGTTGGTATAAAGAATATGTCTTTAATATTATAAAAAGAATACAGTATAAACCTTCACAAGGAGCAGTAAGACCTCCTAATGAGGGAAGACAGGTTTTGGGCTCCTGAGAAGCCTTTCTCACACACTTCTCATTGCGAAGGTCCACCCACACTGCTTTCTTGAACCTGGTTCTGCTTTATGGGACACTGGGGTAAAAGCAAGGTTTCATTCACCTGAGTGAAACCTGTTTGGACGTACATCATTCCTGCAGCAGAATATGGCCTTTTGCATTTACCTTTGTGCAGCCACTGTAGTAACAGAACTGCATCTTCAAATTCAGCTTTAGAAGCCAATAAAAAACCTCTGCGGACTATGGATCAGTACAAGCAGTTCAATAAAATGGATACGTTAATTGTTCCTCTTACATGTTCTAGAAATAAACAGACTTCAGTGCTCTTTTTTTTTTTTTTTTTTTTTTTTTAAAAAAGCTGACATACAGCTCAGAAAAGACAAGCTTTCAATTTTCTTTTAGGCTACTAATTAGCGATATAAGTGAATGACAAAACTACAGACTTTACCAAAGTTTATTTGCATTTTTCTACCTTGAAACATTATGCAAACATTGAATTGTCATTTGCATATGAGAAGAATATCTAATATTGTTTTACTTCAAGTGACTTCAAATGCTGATATAAATTTAAAACGTTAATCGATGTATGATATGTTTTATGTGTTTTATGGGCTACAGCATTACTTTTTGACTGATTCTCAGTTTTACATTTTGCGTGTGAACCAGGCTTTGTGTGTAACCATCCTGAATACCCTTGTTGAAATGTCTTTGATGTGAAATTTGAATTATGAGTGTGCTTAGCACTCCCCATGAGCTAAAAGTGGGTTGAAACTTCAGATTAAAAAAGAAATAATAAAGAAAAAAAAGGAAAAAAAAAAAAAAAAGAGAAAAACAAAACAAGCAAACAAACAAACAAAAAAAAAAAAAGAAAAAGTGACTGTGAACAGAGGAGCAATAATTTTTGCTTGGGTTGTGGCATAACAACTGCAAAATATTCACTGACATGGCAAGTAGAAGGCATCAGAGTAAGGTAAAATAACATTGAAAAAAACAACTTTGAAGTCTCATTTCCTTGTCAGGACAAGACCTGTTTGCAATTAATTAGAGCTGATGATAACACATCTCCTTGCTAACACTGAGATGCCCTCTCCTTGCTTATCCCCAGTGTGCTGTGACCGGGGCAGCATGGGGCACACTAAGCCTGCCAGAGAGGACTTGGCTGGAGAAACCTCCCAGACTGGGCTCCGAACACAAACATCCTCCGAATCTCTCCAAACAACTGCACTTCAGATTATTGTGCAGCTTTACTGGATATTCGGCAATGTGTGTCACTGGCAGTGGTGAGACAACTTCAGAGGTAATACCCCGGAATGTCTTCCAGTTGTATATAGCTATAGATACTGGGATTATTCCTTTCATTAAAGGAACTAAATAATATTACCAGATTTTGCTTTATTTTATTTTATTATTATTATTTATTTATTTTTTAGTGCACCAAACAGTTTGCTTTACTGAGGCTGGAATTACTCTTTCGCAGCAATCTAGAGGTCATTCATTACACAAAGCACCTTGCGCTTACAGAACAGAAAGACAGCAGCTTTAGCTGTATTTCTTGTGTCTGCTTCCTCATTGCCTGAGTGTGAAAACTTTATTGCTCATTATCTACTGGGCTGTGATGAAGTGACAGATGATTTATTGGGAGCCAAAAACTGTGTTTCAATGGTGACCATTTTTATCCTTTTGTGTTGCAGCCTGCCAACCCCTCTAACTGCTGAGGCAACAAATAAAGAAAACTCACTGCTGGAGGGCCCTGTGACTATCACTCATAAATGTCCACATTTCAGATCCCACTCTGTTTCTAATTTGATTCAATTCCCTTTTGTTGCTTAAAAATTCAATTTGTTTAATTGAGCTGTTTGACAGTAAAATCTGAATTCCATGCATTTTAACCATTCATATTAAATTTCCCTCCACATAGTACTTTTATTAATGTGCTTTAAAAGAGGTCACTTTAATTTAAATTTGGTGACCTTACAAGCTTATAAAAAGATCTATATGCTATCCTTCTCAAACTGAAATTAAATTGAATAAATGTAAGATAATGTTACAATAGATATTTCTGACTAAGGTTTGGAGTTCTGCAGAAATGAAACCCGCACTAAGATGCTGGGAAGTGTCTGCACTGCTCAGCCTATTTTCCACAGCAACACCACTACTGGTGTGAGGAATTTCCCATGATGTGTCAAGTGAACCACCACAACTCTGGTACACCTTAAGGCTGAAGTTACAGGGACAGCTGCGCTGCCGTGGGCCATTGTTCAAGAAATACCTTCTCTGTTGCTTGGGTTGCTTCTTTTGATTTTTAAAGAAGGCTACGTAGTTTTTGACATTTAAATAGCTGAGCATCTTCTCCTTTAAGATTACTAAGAAATATTGGAACCAGAGCAAGACTTTAAGATTTAGTAAACTTTAATCTGTAAAATTTAATAGCAATACCAAGTCATTATGAGTATATAGGATGCCAAATGGCTTTACAAACACTTTTAAGCAATGAGTTATGTTACAAGAATGGGTTTGCTGTGTATCATTATGTCCAGGTAAATGCCAGGATGATGACATAATTGGTAGTTGGGAGTAAAATACAACCTCTGTAAAATGTTACTAAGGTAAATGTAACAGGATTGTAATTCATTATACGTAAACATGACTAGCAGTTATTTATCATTTTATGAAATATAGAATAACCTGAGCCGGTAGTGTTTTGCCATTTCTTTATTACTTTATTCAAAATTGTAATGATAGTCTCATCACAAGGCTCGCTCTTTTATTTCCCTGTAGTGATTTACCAAGGCTGTACCCCTGAATTCACGTGAGGTTGCTTTCTGTGTTACCCTCCGATGATACTCTTGATATACAAAGTCCTAAAAACTAGCCTCATTAAGAATGATATCCTGCCAGTTTCAGACACTGACAAATTTATGGCTTTGGATTAAAGGTCATATGGGCATTTCAGCCATTAAAATAGTCCCATTTCATAATACCTGAAACCTTAAGGAAATACATTTTTTTGCACACAGATGCCTGTTATGTTAGTTTCTGCTAAAGACATACAGTAATAGTTTGAAAGCAACAAAAGCCTATTTTGTACCTGTTCAGCTTGCAAGTGTGTTAGCCCTAGGCTACTGTTTAACTTTTAACCCTCTTGTTCACACAGCGTACATGCATAAAACTACAATGTACCACATAATGAAGCAAAGCTAGCAACATTTGTTTTATACTGTTTGCTATAGGACATGCTTCTCTCTGTTTTTAAAATCAGTTTTGAAAACAAAACAAAAATGAAGGCATTTTTCTATGATATGAGTGATTATGCTGTTTTTTTCCACACATTTAATAGCAGAGCTGCTATGCTTTCTGTATATTAACAGGGCTTTCAAGGAAAAAGAAATAATTCAGCACAAAATGATTTTGAAGAAGAATTTCTTTTGCAATTCTTTTTCGGTGTCTGATTTTAAAACATTTTATCAAGCTTCCACTATATGTGCCAAACACTCTCTTGTCAGGTGTAGGATGAACTACAGTATAACTGTGAGATATTTCTTTCCCTCATAACAATCTTGAGCCATAGCCTATGATGAATTATTTGTACCATCACAAGGAAATTCCCCTCTTCTGCACTTAAACCCAGCAAAATTACACACCAATTGTAGCAGAGAAAACATCTGATGTGACAGCTGTATAGCACACGGAGATCCATTGGTCCATTGGTTAATCAGCAGATTTTAATGGTGCTGGGGAATATATGGTAGTGGTGTCCTGAATTAGAAATGGCTATGTGTTCTCACTAATAGGACAAATCTTCTACCTGGAGATGAAGGATTCCCACTGTTTTAATGCTTCAAATGTTTAAAATTAAAGGAAGGGGAAAAAAAAAAGAGAAAAAAAAAAAAAAAGAAAAAAAAAAAGAATGTGGAAAATCTGCCATAATTCAGAACACAAAAAGGAAATCCTGTGGATGAGTCAATTATATGGTTCCTAATGATGATTCAGCCTCCAGGCCTGAGTGGAGAAGTGGAGGAAATAGGGAAGGATTAACTTGGTTAACCTTCTTCCATTTCCCTCCATCGGGCTGGCACTTTACTGACTGTTTTCCCTCCTCTGTAACCCATGATGTTATTTCCCACTCTAGTCAGGAACAGCTTGAATTTCTCTAAGTCTTTCACAGATTTCATCTGTATTTTCCCTTTTCTTTGTCTTTTAAAGAAATAAATATTTAAGATGGTAAAAAGAGTCCAGGGCTGCACTGGAAAGTGATATTTATGATTTTGAGTTGTTTCTACATATCACTGTTAATGTGGCTAATCACATGCTCAGGAAAATTAAGATCATGGTATTTTTAGGTTGTTCATTATTCGGGATATGTCCTAGAAATGAGAAGTCTCCCCAAGATACAAAGAAAATTGTCAGAGGCCTCAGAAGACAATGGTATCTATAGAGAGCTAAAGGCCTGGCCAATTGCAATAATGATAATGATAAATAACCATCATTTATTTTTATACAGGCCCGTATCATTTAGGACCTCATAGTGCTCCACAATAAAATCAAAGAAACATTAACTTGAAGTAAACAAATGACAAAACAAACATTAGCAGATGGGAAATCAACAACAAAAATAAACAAATCAGCAGGTCGGAGGATGAGCAAACGTGTTTAGAGCAGGGACTTCAAGAAAGCGATGGCTGAAACACTCCCATGTCCTGGTGTGACAGCACCTTCAGACACCTTCGGGTAATGGTGTGGTATTGTTGGTGAGATGACCTCCTGTATTCTGAATTTAAATTTGCAGTATTTTCTTTTCTTTTCTTTTCTTTTCTTTTCTTTTCTTTTCTTTTCTTTTCTTTTCTTTTCTTTTCTTTTCTTTTCTTTTCTTTTCTTTTCTTTTCTTTTCTTTTCTTTTCTTTTCTTTTCTTTTCTTTTCTTTTCTTTTCTTTTCTTTTCTTTTCTTTTCTCTTTGCTCTCCTTTGCTCTCCTTTCCTTTCTCATTTCCTTTTTTTTTTTTTTTATGAAACTCTTTTGCCTTGAACACAGGCAAAATGGGTGGCAGATGCTGTGCACCTTAGACTGAGACAGATAGTGGCAAAATGCAAAAGTCCAAGCTCTGGTTATGCTTTTTTTGACCTACTTTTGTTGCTGACATTGATTTAAAGAGAATATAAAAGGAAAAGGAAAACTTTTGAATCTCTTTGGACCTTTGACCCTAAATGGGGCTTGTGAGGCCACATGTGCCAGGGGCTGCAAACCTCTCACCTGCCCAATTTCCACTAAATTCATGGCTCTTGAGTGTACTGTGGTTGACATAAGCATTTTTGCCAAGGCAAGTAGGATGTTGCAGCTTAGTGGAGAATATTATCATTATTCACTACTATTTCTGATAATTACTTGTACAGTTGGACCTAAGTCTTTATTACACTAGGCATTAACTAAATGCTTATTGGAAAGTTCACTTCTCAGAAATCATGGAAAAATATTTCGTAGTCCATTTATAGTAAAACTTAATCACAATTTTTGTTTTCACTGCATGGGAACAACTCTGGCTAAATAGGAAGGACTGCACAAATCCTTCGTGCCCACAGACATGAGGCACTTTGACCTGTGACAGCAGGTGATTGTGAGCCAAGCACAATCTTTTCCTTCTGCTTTTATTTCAAACCTGGGAAGAGGTGTAGAGGCAGGGTGATACCTTCACTGAAGCCTTGTTTAGTCTCAAAAGCATAAAAATCATGAATGCTGGAGTCTGTCACTCTTGCCATCCTCTTTGTGGTCACTTGTGTTTAAGGAGAGCCTAATTTGATATTTGATGTCAGCTGCCAGCGAGTGTTTAGCCAGAACCTGCAAGCAAGGATTCTGTTCTCTTTTGAAAATGCTTTTCATATACTATGCAATGAAGGATTTTAGATGAAATTTTGGAGTAGTATACGCAAGGTCAGTATTTCAAACTCATTCTGGATTGAGGTGCACCTAAAATCCAACATTTGAAATTGGAAGTTATTTGAAAACTTGGATAAAAAATTAACTCTGTACAACAGAAATGTATAATTAAAGTTCCTATCTTCAAATTGCTATTCCTCCTGGCTGAAGAATGATTTGCTCTTGCAATTTTGTCTTCAGCAAGGTTTCACGTGTTTCGAAAGAAAAAAAATAAAAAATAAATAAAAAATAAAAAATAAAAAGAGGAAATGTAGAAAATGTGCCTGCATGTCAGCTTGCCTTCGGATGCCATTTGTACCTACTTGCTTTGCAGCTGGCAGTGGGAAGCATGGCTGGGAGCAAATATCCGACGGCATTCTCTGCTCTGAATGTTTGCAGTGAGGGGAGAGCCCTGCTTGTGAACAACATGCAAACATGCATGTTTGGCATACAGACAGAAGGGCTGTAGGGGAAACAAAAGGTAATAAACACTGCTGGCAAGCTGGATAAGTAGTACTAGCAGTGCTGTATCCTCATAACCATAGCAGATTTTTCTTGTGGTGTCCGTATCATAACAGGAGTTACCTAAAGGTGGAATGTGAAGCACGCAGGATGGACAGGAAAAGCATAATAATTAGCAAAACTGATGTTCATAATTAGATAAGTAGTATTGGAATGGTTGTTGGCAAGAAGCACAAAGCACTCTATCCTTTTAAGAAGCAGGTGATGTTTGATCTGTTCTCTCCCCTAGCTGCTGAGTGCGGTGCCGAGGCGGCAGCACCCACCCAATGGCTGCACCGCACGTGCTGCTCCGAGGAAGGTTTGGTGTCACCAAACCAGCCTGAAGTCACTGCATTTACATTGTTTAACCCCGCAAAAGTAGAGAAGCGATGATGGGCAAATGGATAAATCTAATGCACTTTAATGCATCAGACTAGCCATAAAGCATGACTTCTCCCTGGGCTCATGACAGTAACTTTCCTTTGCGACTTTGGACATTGTAAGACTAAGAAACGATGCTGGCAGACATGTTCCAGGTCATAGAACAAGATTACATGATCAATAATGTTGAAAGCAAACTTCAGGACCAGAAATGCAATTCCCAGTGTTGACATGACAGAAAGATGCCTCTCAATGTTGGGTGCAGTGGGAGCTCTGTGCAGAAAGGTCGATGACGTCCCTGCTGTGGCCTGCTCTGGGGTGCTGAGCTTTGTTTTAGCTTCAGGGTTGCTTTTGCACTTCCACATGACACAATACAGCGTGGAGGTGTGTGTGGGGGGAATGGTGCCCTCAGAAATAGGAGGTGAGGTTCCATCTGAGCACAGCAACCTCCTGAGTGTCCCTGCTACATCACCTGCAGTGCTGTCATGCTCTGGAGGTGGCATCCCATATCAGGAGAAGAAATGCGGCAATTCTGCAGCTGGCACAGAGCCAAGACATGTTTGGCAAGAAAGCATTTAAACCTTCCTCTTTATATTCACAACCTTTATATACATCTAAGTGATCAAAAAAAAAAAAAAAGAAAAAAAGACAAAGTTCAGGAGAAAAAAAAAAAAGAAAAAAAAGAATTATTTCTCAATCAGATGATGGTAAATGATGCAATTCACAATCTGTTTTCAAAAGTGTGGCTTGGCAAATATGTAGATGATGCTAAAATTGGCCTGAGAGGTGACTGAGTGTCATAGTTTGCAGAGAGATATGTGAAGGTATGAAAGAGCACAACTGTCTGTTGGTGAAATTTATGTGAATTGCTTGAGTGTTACTTGGAGAGCTGTGGCCTCTCTCCTCTCTTTTTTACATCTGTTGGATACATGTCTTGCTTTGCTGAGCTTGTGGGCACTGGTGGTCCCTGGTTCCACACTCGAGAAAGCATTTTGGTAGACAGAGAAGTGGGAATGTTTTATTTCAGTGTTTTAGCCTGAACGTGGAGATAGGGCTCAGTGTTACAACCAACAGCACTGTTACTAGATATAACCTCACCTGGTCAAACACCACGCATCAGAAGGGAACGTCTGATAACTGGGAATGCAGCTTGGAAAAAGCAGGAGCCTGCCTGGAAGACGGCTGCTACAGCAGCCCCATTCATGCAGCAGCTCCTAGCAGTGCTTCTGGTATAAAGGTTTATTTTCCACGGTGTATAACTTGGCAAAAACAATTCATCCCGCACTCAGACTTGGCATTCACGATCTCAATCTGTATGTAAATGTTTTATAGATTAAAAAATAAATAAAAAATAAAGAGTGCTGTGTCTAAATTGCAGGAAAAGAATAGAAATAAAAGATGGTTTCCTGCTTGTCTTTTGGTGCTCCTTGCCCTTCTCTCACTGCGACCTTATTCACAGGGAGCCGTGTGCCAGCAGCCCCTCTGCCTGCAGGGAGCTGCTTGCTGGAGAGCAGCCTGCATGTCCTCAGCCCATCTGAAGCTTGGGCGTCCAAGAGTGGGCTCGTTATTAAAACATTGCTCAGGGACCAGTAGCAAGATTTGGCTCTAGTTCTAAATTCAGGTTCTTGTGCTTTCTCAGAGTTTGGGGTGGTCAAACCTGAGGTTTTGGGCTGAATCCAACTCAATAAAAAGTGCTATGTTTTATTTTGATGTTGGCAAACTGCTACATGCGCTTAGGCTCCTTTAGTATGCTGAGGCTTTAAAAAAGATAAAATCCTTCATGTCACTTGATTTTAATGTAGGGTTTTCCTAAAAAACATGAAGAATTTTAGGCTATATTTTCAAAAAAAGCCAGTAAAACCATCCTAGCACTATTTTGCATGTAAAATGTTGGTTACATTGGAATAGTTTAGATGTGTAAAATAAGGTGCAGGAGCCCGCTGACACGTGGGACCTGTGAGCCACACACAGCTCCCCGCTCCCCTCCCCACTGAATGTTGGCTTTTTGGCATTTCCACAACAGAGCAAATCTGTGAGCACTGAAATCTCTTTAATCCCCAGAAATTGCCAGGGTCCGTGTAGGTACTCGGTTGTGAGCCGGCTTGTCCCCAGACAGGCTGTGGTGACACCTCCATCTCCTGGTGGGGTGAGGAGGGCTGGTGGCGGTTCTCACTTCTGCCAAATGCTTCTTCGGCAGGCCTGGCCTCCACGGTTAACCACACAATTTGCAAAAGCGCTTTAAAACATCTTTGGGGTCTAACAGCTTAAACCATTGGTTTCTGAAGGTAGCTTAGGTATATCCGCAGCCTCCTGCTGGGAAGCACTCTGGAACTGTTGGTATTTCCTAGGTATTTTGATCATGGTTAGAAAATGAAGGCGAAGATGGGAAGGCAGCACGATGCACGGGGTTAATTGGTGTGGGTCATTCCCTTCCCCAGCAGTGCCCACGCTGGGCATCAATGCACACCCAGCATCTCTGCTAGATCAGGCCAAGGGGCCGTGCCGGCACCCAGGCCTCCCCAGGGATGCTCGGGTGCCTCCCGTGGCTCTGTTCCTTTCCTTCATCTGTCTTTATGTGCCCAGCATAAATCCTGGTCGCTCGGCTTTGTGTCTGCGGCCGGCAGCGGCGGCTGCTCCCAGGCGAGGTGCAACACGGAGGCTGCGGGAGGGGGAAGGCACGGGTGCGTGGATATGTGTAGGCACAAATACAGCAGCGTAAAATATACGCACCCCCGAGCAGGCGCACGCACAGAGGGAGATTTTTAACTCCAAATTGTCGGGCTTTAATAGATTTAAATCAGGCTCTTAGCACTATTTTAACATATTTTTTTTTTCTCGTGTTTAGTAACAACAGTCATCTTAAATCGCAGTGGCACATCGCCAGAGGGAAGAGAGGTGTTAATGAGACTCACTATAAATGGAGGGAGCGCGGGAGTGACAGTTTTGCCGAGCACTGTTGGCATCGGATCGAAGAGACAGGTGGTGGCACAGGGCTGACCGATCACCTCAGATAATGATGAAAGAGGAGTGACAGGGGTGAAAGATTCAAGGACCACTGAAGAAGCGTGTGGGGGAGCGGGGGCCGCCCGCCAGCCCCAGCAGGCACGGCCGATCCCCGGCACGCTGCGCACCGGTGAAATATGAGAGGGACTGATAAGGGGGAAGCAGGGTATTATCGATATCAGATGTGGAAATGAGTGGACTTAGTAACCTATCTACCATGTGGAGTAAGTATTTACGGTTTCCAGGACCAGAATCAATCAGGTTTGAAATTCATTCTTATTTGGCAGAGGAAATGTGCACTTAACCTTTCCATTCGGGGTCTGCTGATGAATATTGACCTAGAAAAATATCCCAAAGGTGTTCGGTCCGACAAAAAGTTATTTAATAATTTTGTAAAGGATTGCTGTGCCATGGGGACGAAATATTTACATCGGAAATCCTAACTTTAGATGGGTGCCAGACCGGGGTGCAGATGATTGCTGCACGGAGAGCCCTCCAACCTCTCATCGAGCAGCCATAAATCAGGGGGATGGAGGAGTTCAGACAGAGCAAATTCTGGTGACAGACACGTGATGGACTCACGGGGGAGAAAATGAAAATTCATTCCCTGACAACCTGCTACAGGCTGCAGGTAGGGCGAGGGGAGAAGCTAAATAGATGTGGATCAGCGGCGAGGATGGCAGCCCCCATCGTATGGAAATGCATGGGTAGGGGAGGTGAAACTCGAAGCCGCACAAAATGCTAAAACGTCAGAGCAGCTGAATCACCTGAGCAAAGATTATATAAAAATGTAAATTGCCTGCTCCTGACCCAATCGCGTTTAAAAATGAAGGGACAAAGAGTGACAGGAAAGGTGCTATTATTACAGATTCAGGGCGATGCACAGTCACTGCTCAGATTCCTCTTCGGCAGCGGCTGGGAGGCGAGCTCAGACACAGCGAATAATTTTTCTGCAAGTGCCCTCTCCTATTTATACACGCACGGCGGGCCCTGTCCGAGGGCTTTGGGGATGACGGGGAGCCATCCGGCGGGCTTAAACGGGCTTCTGAGCAGGATCCATGCAAATCTGCTTGGTGCAGGGATTTCCATCCCCGATTTTTTAATCTAGCTCAACTTGCTCAAGATTTTCAATGTGCAGTTAAATATTAAATTCACTTTAAGAAAGATTATTTTATAAAGCTGTTCTCACTTATGCGAGAGTAATGATCTCAACGACGAGCAGGAATTGCTCTGAACGCACAGACTGCTTGGCTTTACAAAAGATCTCACTAATGGGCTAGATCAAGTATTGTTATCCCTAAAATTAAATGCCAGTGTTTAAAACTCCATTTTTATAAGAAGAACTTGGCATTAATAATTTTTAAGGCTCTTGATTAAATAACTAAAAGTGCATTATTATTGGGCTAATAATTACTTTAGATATGTTCAGATTTTGGTCATTTTCCCTGCATTATTACAGCACAGAGGCAAAATTTCACTCATATATTTGACTTAAATGACAGTCTTTTGGGATTTGCAACAGAAATTATAACTTCTGCTGCAATTTACATGTTAAGTTCTGTAACCCCGTGATAGTTCAACCATTTGTAAAAGAACAGTAGGTGGCCTAGTGGTCTAATATTCAATGAATAATTTTATCTTACATCAAGTGCAAGGTCCAGTTTAATGTTTCATTACATTAAAATTGCACTGGGTGACATAAACTTTGTAATTAAAAGAGCATAACTTTCCGAAACACTATAGATGACTCTTGTGAAAAATCAGCATGTTTAATCAAGCCATTACGTTGTTATAAACTGCTTCTGGTTTTGTGTGTGTGAGGTGGTACCTGTTGAAAACAAGATGTGTTTATCGTCACTGTCTGCCTATACCTGTGATATACCTGTGATTTAATTCCTTGAGATTTTGCATCCAAGAAGCCATACCTTGGCACAATGCCTGGTGGAAAAAAATAAAATGAATAAAATACACACAAAAAAAATCGAGGTGCCCTTGTGGCCAGATGCAGACTTCCCTGGGCATAGTGGTGGGTGCACCCTGATGCAGTTGGATGTCTCAGGCTGTATTTGCCCTGGGCAGAGCCCAGCGAGGTGCGACGGCAGCGGCGGGCGCAGACGAAGCAGGACCAGGGAACATCGGTGAGCTGCCCTCGTCCGGAGACGCACCGCGTCCCTGGGAGCAGCCCCCAGGGCACATCAATCTCCACCTCGAATTGCTTCTTAATGGCCCGGTAGCTTTCCAAAGGGAGCTGCACCACGGTCTGGTTTTGCATTAGCTTTTATTTGTCTTTCCAGATATTACCATTAGTCATCGTTAGTTATGAGGCAATGGCAGATATCAATTAGAAGATGAAGTATGACCCCAGTCACGTGTTGGTGGTAATGGGGCTGCTGCAGAATTAGCTCCCCAGGTGGGAGGCTCTGTCATCCACCCTCGGATGGGGCCTGGGGTTTGCCCTGCTCCTGTGGCTAACTTTTGCTTTGTTTCATCCCATTTGCAACAGAAATCCTTCTGCTTGTTTCATTGGCATGAGCTGGAGCAATGAACTCTTCCTGGTTAAACAGGAGCATACTAGAACTTTATGGACCAAAGGTACGGCATTCCATCTGTACTTAGATCTTCACTCCCTCTCACCCCAAATTAACTTATTTCCCATTTAAAATTAAAATATTTCACTAGTCCACAGGTAAACACAAGAGCAGAAGACTGGGTAATGTTGGTCCTGATGCCTGGAGGACACTCTTTAATTCCTCAGAATGGTTTCAGTCACTGCTTCCTAAATTGTGGCCTCTGAGCTGATGTTCAAAGAGCTCTTTGAAGGGCAGGTAGGTAATGGGAGTTTCATTGCACAGATACGCTTATTGTCATAATAGAAAAAACAGAGTAATTGGAACAGGTTCAGGAGACACAATATATCTCCGTTATTGTGTCACATACTGTTCACTAGATGCAGCATTAATTGATGCATTATATGGTGCTTGTTAAGACACATTACCTAGCTATTTTTTATTGTTCTTTGAGATAAAGGCTGATATTTTCTGTTCCTATTTTATTCCTGTGAGGATTGAGGCCTAACAATACAAAGGTGGCATGGCACGGAAAGGGAAACAGAAAGCAGATTTTGAAGGTATGGAAAAGAAACCTGCAAAAAAAGATAAATGCCTACAGACAAAGGTGCTTTTTGGAAATGCCACAACACCCACCTCCATTCCAAACCAGCACCTCCCCAAACCTGTTGGGCACCCAAAAACCCTCCCAAGTCCCATGCCCTTTTGTTGGCTCTGGGTTCTAAAGTGGATGCAGAGCCCAGGAAAAAAAAAAAAAAAAGAAACACACACACAAAACAAAACAAAACAAAACAAAAAAAAAACCAACAAGGGGCTGGAGCTCTGAGGTGGGCACAAGGGGCTGGAGCCCTGAGGTGGGTGCAGGATGGCTCCAGCTCTCCCTCCCTACCCAGGCTGTGAGCGAGCCACTGCGCCGCAAATGTGCTATATGTCCTGAAAATAAAAGCCCGGATTCAAACATGATGTATCTCCCTTGATTTCCATGCAGATACAACAGGAATGAATGTATCTATTATGTCGGGGACTGCTGGAATGTTAATTTTGAAAGTCATTTCTCTCAATCTATAATTATATCTACTTTGTCAGAAAGTAGGAATTTCTTAGAGCAAAAGGGATTAATCTCAGTCACTGTTTTCAAACAGTTTGAGTTAGGTGGTTTCTGTAAGACTATCATTTCTTTTCTTTTAAGCCAGTTAAATTTTGCCCTAGGCTAACATTTTATACCCAGAGTAAATCTTACTAAAATTAAGAAACAGAACATACAGCTGCCCTTATTCCTGGCCCACAGATGTTACCAAAATCTGATTAAAAAACCCTTAATCTTCTGCTGCACCTTTTCATTAGTGTAATAATCATTTTTTGCCAAATATCTGGCAGAAGAGGGTGGAAAAAAAGTGAAAAATATGAGGTTTTGATGATCAGCATCTTTGAAAAGACTCGTTGAACCTAGTGGGAGAAATGAGGACTTGGGGTAATCCATGTGCTGAAACATTTTTGCTTCTTTTTCTAGAAAATGTGCAATTTGGTCAGGCAGAAAAAATTGAACAGAGCCTTCCAAGCAATAAATCACTGGATTGCTGGTGACATTCATACAATGCGGATATAGTGTTAACTGTATGAGTCAGACAGCCCTTACTGCACTCAGCCTGTTCCTAGGAGGTGACCTTGCCACGGTGTAGTAATCAATCATTCTGGCACAGGACACACTGTTTTTGTTTAATATTACACTATTGGAATATATAGTAAACAAAGTGCAAAGGAAATTTCGAAAGCAAGCACTATATAAGGTGTGCTGTAATATTTTGCAGCCTAAGGAGTGCCAACAGCATGCTCGGCACTGTATGTGTGCCTCCAGATTACTAACTTTAGGCTGTTAGCAGCAGCAAAGCATATGTGACTATACTCAAATACTTCAACTGTCTGCACAGCTCGAGAGGAACAATTCAATGGAAATATGAAGTTAGGATTACAAAAAAGATTTACTACCACAGACACTGCAGTCTAACATTTCTTATTTTGGCACTTTTATACAGAGTATACATCACGATTTTCCCAGCCAAATGACAGAATAGCAACATCCCGAACTGCCTGAAAAAAATTAAGCAAACAAATCTTAATTAACTAGTAAAAATTCTTTTAGTGTACGATAAGCGAAGTGTTACTGCTTATAGCCAAGAGGTTATATTGGATTTCCATGCATGAGTTATACCATGAGCCAGTTAATTCATGAAGTTTGCTGTCAGTGAATAGGGTAAAGGAAGACAAAGGCAAACTCTTTTGAATGAAGGAACGGTAAGTGAAATATATTTCGTTTTTACTGTTTTCACATATAGTAGAGATGAAAGATAATGCAGCGGTAATTGAGTATATAAAACTACCTTGTCAGAGAGGTAGCATTAATGTTGAGGTTGTTCTGGATTTTTGCAAGTGCAAACCACTATGTACGTGCTGCAAAGAGGTGAAGAATCAAGTCTGATTTTGTTAGGTATAAATGTGGACATACATCATTTTCTCAATACTGCAGCCTGCTTTTATTTTCTTGCAGTCCTGGAGCCACTGGTGAGCCATATGACACTGTGATCTGTGGCACTGTTTGGGGTAACCAAACACATCCATGCCCTCTCCCAAATGCACAAAAAGCCAGGCTGCATGGAAGGGGAGCAATACATAAATACACAAAGCAATACACAAAGTTTTGGCCAGTTGTGGCGAGACTTTCCATGATGATCTGTATGTAGGTTTTCTTCAAAAAAAGCATGAGGCTTTTTCAACGTAAAACAATGGAGAAACTCTGGTCTAAAGCGTCCATCACCAGAGATGCATGGTGCTGTCATGGCACAGTGCACAGCATCTACCCCTTCTCAGCTGCCCCGGCTGAGTGGAGATGCTACTGTCCAAGAATGATATGTTTTCTTATTTTTCCATAGTGTCTGGGATACGACCATTTTACTCAATTTTCAAGCAGCTCTGAGGGGGTGTGATGAGTCTGAGGCAGAAGAACCACGTCCAGCTCTCAGTGGTCAGCGAGATGGGCAGAGCTGGCCTGGCACCACCGGCAAGGACCACCTTGCCTAAAGCCCATATGCTGATGTGCTTTGAGCTTTAGAAGCAGTGCCAACATCTGCAGGTCTGGTGGACTCCATATCCTTGCTTCTTGTCCCAAACTGCCTCTAAGATGATGCTGATTTGAATGGCCTATGTGTTTTTGAAACCGCATATGCATGGCAGAGTTCAAAACTATTATGGTGATTCATACCTGAGGATAAATAATGTTTCAACATGATGTTTCCACACAATGAAATGGGTCTATGTTGTGCCTTCCTGGGCATCAGTCTAGAGCCATTTCTTCCCAGATCAGTGTGGCATGGGCAGGCTGTGGGTGCTTGTGGTGAATTTGGTGACCAGCCCTATCATCTGACCCAGAAAATATGAATGTGCCATCTTTATAGGCATGAGAACTTCAACTTGTAATTATTTATTGCTCTTCCAAAGGGGCCAGAATACCTTGGGGTCACTAGCAGCTGCATATTTTCAAAGAGAAAGCTGTGTTGAACCCAGCAGATATGTGTGGGGCACAGAAAGCTGTGCACAAATTCTGGATTCCATCTTGTCATCTGATGTTTGTACTTCTGAATTTCAGCCAAATAAAGGGAAAGAAGGATCTAAGTGCTCTCTCAATTTGTCCATGAGCTCATAGATTTCTTCAGTTTCAATGTATATGCAGCAGAAAGTAAGAAAACCCAGCCTTCTAGTAAAAGTTGAAGTTTAGGTTTGTATGGGTGTACCTGAAATGAGGACTTGGCATAGTATTAGGGAAAGCACCAAATTAAATGCATTTCCCAGGACACTTAATTCAATTTAGCAATAAAGTTCTTGGCTACAATGTTTTTGTTTATCTGCTATCAATGCTAAATAACAGGCTGATGTTATTTTCCTGGAAGAAGATATTGCAGAAATATATGTCAGTTAGATTAAAAAATGTATTTTGAAACTTTCAGTATATTAGTTTCAAATAGGTATTGCAGTTCTTTGCAGTAAATATTAAATTGCTGTAAAGATGCTTACTGTTAGATGCTGACTGCTAATGTTCAGCTTCGTGTTGATTTTATCTCAATTGTTTAATCATTCTACAAATTAATGTATACAGTCAAGACTGTAATGTTTTATGTTATGTGAGCGTAAGTTACACATTATTAGCCTTCCCATGAAGAATGAGCAGTTCTAAGATGTTCAACAAGGACTTAAAACAATAAAGTTCTGCTTAAACTTAAACTGCACGCACTTTCTGGGTGAATCAAAACAAGGAAGCCAGAGAAGCACACAGGCAGGTTAACCTGCATTTGGTGCACAAACACTGTAAAACTCTGTGCAGGCTCCCTCCCAGAACCACATCACGTTCCTACAGCCATGCCTTGAATCCTTTGGGAATGGTGGTTCGTGCTCCAGTACCGCCACAGTGTCCCACCTCCCGTAAGCGTAATGGGTGTCAGGGGCTGTTTGGGCTGGGGAGGATTAAGCTCTCACCCCCCTGCTGTGTGTTCACTGATTGCTTCAGACATTTTCATATCTGGTTCATTTTCGCCCGCTCCAATGGAGTTATGCGGGGCAGCCACAGCCGAGAGCTGCCAGCACCAAGAGGTGGCTTGGGTCTTGGGGACAGCGCTGGTGTCACCGGGAGGGACCATGGGCACCGATCCCTCACTGAGGTGGGGCAGCAGAGCTGGCAGCAGCTTGCAGCAAACACTCACAGAGATTGCGATGCCGCTCGAGATCCCAGTGCTAGACATCCTTCGGTAATAGTGTTATTTCCTCGAGAAAATAAAGGGTCACAGCCGCACACCAACGAGATAAAAAATGTTGTGTTGTGCGTTTTTTTTTTCCCCCTCCCCTGGTTTTGTTTAGTGATTATGTAGAACCTGCTGAAAAGGTGTTTATTTCTGTTTGTAAATTGAATGCGCTGGGTGTTTTTCTCCAGCTTTGCCCCAGGCTCTGTTGGATATGTTGATGGAGCTGGAAGCCGAGTCAGACACCAGAGGCGCGTACACACAGGGAATCCGGCCGGAAAACAAAGCTGCGTTTTGTCATTTCATACCTCTCCAAAGTCCCACTCCGTGGGGTGAAAAAGTAAATTAATATACGACATAAAAAGAAACATGCAAAAATAAAGAGTAACTGAACTAGAGGCACCAGGGCTCTCCCCTGTGCGTGGGCATCGCAGGCCCCCAGCCAAAACTGGCCTCAAAACACAGCCCCCATTCTGCATCCCCTTTCCACTCCCCCACCTCTGCTCACTGCTGATGTCTCCCAAAGCCATCAATCCTGAATGCTTTTCCTGCATCCACTTTCTGCCCTTTTTGAGGTAGGTCAGTGGTGGCGAACCGAGCCCTGTTGTGCGCGTGCTGCACACGGACACCTCCGCGGCTTTAATTTCACACATATATATTGCACATACACAAATAAATTCTCCCATACCATTTTATTGAATTTCTAGTAAGTTGGCAGAATAAAGTGATTTTTAACACTTCTCAATTGGATTTATGATTTCTATGTCATCCACCCTGCTTCTGACATTAGGAAATGTTCAACATGAGGGAATCATTCAATGGGTCTTTTAACTACACTATAAAACATTTTAGTCTCCTTTCTTTCAGAAATCCATAAATGGCTAATTTAATCACAGCCTTGCAGCAGAAGCCCTCAGTTTCTTCTGCTAATTATGTGGCTGAGTTTTGGTGCTTAAATTATTATGATCTGTTGGGGACAGGTAGGCAGTGGACTGTCAGGGCTTGGGCACCAGGTCATGATTTAGTGTCTGAGGCACTGAGGTCACCTGTGCTTAGCTCCTCTCTACAGAGCACCCAGCATGGCACCCCCGAATGTTGCTTTCCAGAGATCCAGACAAATCTAGGAGCTGCCTGTATTTTACTTTTCCAAAGCTGAGATTTTCCAGCTCCCTGGAGTGAGGAGTTACTCTTCCCCCTACCTGGCCTACTTTGCTTTGCTGACAAATTAGGACCAAGCAAACCACAAAAAAAGCTTTACGAGCCACGTGCACCATGGTGTTGACTGAGCCTTCCTTCCTCCAAAGCCCGTCCAGCTGAAGCACATTTGAATTTCAAAGCTACGCTGAGCTGGGTGGTGAGAGCAAGCAGGGCTGATGGCTGTGTGAAAGTAAGCACAGCCTCGCTTTGCAAAAGCTCCGGATAATTACATCTGTTAAACCCTTTGCTTGCCTGGCCCCCTGAAACATGAGCTTGTAGTGGTTTGTGCTTTCCTAGGAGGTTTCTTGCTGAAGTGGGCACAGTTTTTTTCTTTTTTTTTTTTTCCTTTTATTTTTTATTTTTATTTTTTAATTGCATGCATGACACTCACCTTGGAGCAAGTGCTACAACCTTATCTCTGTCCTGTGCACTTGTCCTGGTCATCTCTGAACTGGGTGGTTTGAAGCCTTGAAACCCTTTCAAGGAGCTTGGTGGTTAGATTTCATGTTCTGGTCCCTCCTGTTGTAGAAACAGGCCAGAACCAGAGCTACAGATGCCTGTGAGCTGGGCTATGAGGGCAAATCACTTGGATTTTACAGTGGAGAAAATTTTGGAGGCTAACTATGCAACATTGTCAGGGTCCAGGGAGCTGCTGCACCCCCTGGCTGCTCTGCATAGAAGTTTTTAAAGGAATAACTGATAAAAATCTTTATCTTTGGGTTATACAAACTGGGGGGGGGGGGGGGGGGGGGGGGGAGGGGAAGGGGGGAAGAGAAGTTGGTTGCTGCATTAAAATTAATATCTAGAGCAAATCTCTTAAAACTTTTAACAATTTTATCTGCATATAGAAATGCCTAAATGTTTAGACTCTCTATAGTGTTCTATTGAAACTCATTTGATCTGGTAATTACCAAAATCCACAGTTCTTAAGTTATTTCATCTTTTGTGCACTATGCAGTGAGTAATTTATTCTACAAACACAATTTATGGGTTCTGGCCAAAACCAGGAAATAAAAATAAATATCCCTTAAAACCTTGATATTTGACTTTTTCTGCAGATCATGCCTTACTTCACACCAGCAATTTTATCTTTCTAGCAAAAGTATACATATGATAATTGAGTATAAAGTGATTATGAAGGATATAATAAGGGGAGAAAAAAAAATGTCTTCTGTTTTGGACCTGTGCTTGTAGCTTTGAGCAGCAGTGAGTGTTTTGCCCCCCAAACTTATTGACCTCCCTGTGCCCACACCTGGGGCCTCTTCTGATGGTCTGGAATAAATTGTTTGAGGCTCAGATCTGAGCCCACCACCACACACTTTGGGGCATTCACCCCATCACCTCCCATTTGTCTCTTTCTCCCCTCCCATGCTCAGTCCCCCTCCCACTCTGCTTTTCCCTGTTGGTGCTCATCCCTTTTGGGTGCGTTTCCTGCATGTGTTCCCAATTCCTTCCCCAAGGTCCCTTCTGCCATGCTGGTGCCACTGTGTGTGTCCCCACAGCACCCGTGGTGCTATGCAGACCTGACACCTGATGGAGAATCCCGATTTGCAGGTGTCACCGCATACACCAACTACATTCCATCCCGAAACCTATCTTAATCTGTAATAATCAATATCAGCATGCAGAACCATACGCACCATTAACTACAATTTACATCTGATAACGTACTGTTTTTCTTCATTAGGGTGCCGCTCCTGTCACGACATGTTTCCTTGGGGGACAGCCCGGGGACTGAAAGCTGTTGTCCAGCTTTCTCGTCATTGAGCACAAACCCCCGGTCTGTGTCCCACTCCCCGGGCTCGGATGGCAAACCAGACTGATTTTCTTCTTGAATGACCAGAAGTCATTTTTCAGTCAAGTTACTGCTGATTTACCTGGGGGTAAGAAAGATCTGTGATTTCTGGGAAAATGATGAGAAAGGAGCTGGTTAACTGGCAATCATCATCAACTTCACTGCAACAGGCACCAGGTGTTTGGGGAGCAAAGGTAAAATGAGGACAGAGAAAACAGAAGAAGAAGAGTTATCAAAATCCACTAAAATGTATTATTCTTTAACTGGTTTAATTCGCAGTGGTTAAAAATGCATGGGTGTACAACAGTGTGGAAATGCAAGCGGTAGTCAGTGTGCTCAGGGATATGCCCATGTAGTTTTGTGTCTCAGGCTCAAAGACTTTTGGAAAATGCACAGAATGTTCCACAAGAGAAAGGGATAAACCCACAACTGGTCTGTGACAACCATCTACTGCAATCTGGTGCACTTCTAGGGCTTTTGGTGCATTTTTTTTTTATTAGGCACACAAAGTTACATCAATTTCAGGTGTCCCGTGGGTCCTCACAGGCATGGGAGTGAGTAGGGTGCATAGCATCTGTGAACAATATATTCAAGAGCAGGGGAAGGACATCTCTCATCATTCTTTTGAGGAACAATCTCCCTCTGGTAGCTGGAATTTTTAATAAGGAGGCCCCACATGCCAGGGGCCCAGTAGGGAATGTGTCACGATGTGACAGCACGGAGATTTTGCAAAGATTTTGTCACTTTGGACAGAATCACTTCTGGTGCGGTTGCAGACGGGTGGGGTATGGCACAAATCAACATATAGCTAATAGCTGTGGTGGCATTATAGCGAGTATCTCATGGCAATAAGCTTCGTGATTCTCTCCAGCCCACTGAAGTTGAAGGAAGAGCAAAGGCCTTTTCAAGCTTACTTTATCTTCTTGCTTCTTAAGTGAGACTAATCAAGTTTATATCCTTTTAGCTTATTATTAGCCCAGCAGAGCTTCTGGCACTCTTTACAGCTTTTTTGACATGAAAGTTAGTTACACCTACTGTACTTAGTATGACTTCACTTTTCTTGTGATAAATCCTGAAAATTAATATACTGTATCCTCCAGATTACAAAATGAAAGTGTCCTAGACATTGCGAATATGCTGGCAGTGGAATGCTGCCAGTAAAAGAAAAACCGATGTCTTAATGATCTTTGTTAATAAAAAGAAGAGTCTTGGTAGTAAATTTCTTGGTTAATATGTCAGGCTTTTCCTTTTTTTCCTTTTTCTCACCCTAAACTCAAACAGATACGTATTTCAAAATCTATGGGAAAGTAAAAAAATTATTGGAAAAAAAAAATCACCAAAAAATAATAAGGAAAGTCCTAAGAGAAGAGTTGGTCCTGAGCTACTCATGCAGCCAAAGCTCCCACTGACTTTAATGGGGAGTTTGGCTGCGGGAGGAATGCAAGCCTGGGCCCTGGGCACTGAACATAGGTTACATTCTTTCTTAAATTAAATGAAGCAAAATAATGAAATCTTTTGTTAAATTATTTGCTGACTTGGCTTCCTGATTTGGTAAATTAAGAGAAAGTCAAGCTCTGAAACAAGCAACCATTCTTGTTACAAAGGGTAGCACTGGTGGCACTGGTGTCTTATTGAAGACAGATCTGCTTAATTACAGTTCCCACTGTTTGTTAAGATAACGAGTGCCAGCTGTTTGATAGCAGTGGAGCCCGCAGAAGGAAAAACTGGCTATCTCTGTCATTTCCATTCAGGCCCAGGATCAGACTTGCATATCTATAAAATCATATAGGGAGCAAAATAACTGAGAAGCACACACGCAATGTGTTCCGCAAATTTGGGCAGAGCATTTGCTGCTGCACACGGAGCTCTACCATCTATATCTAAAGCAACTCACCATTGGGAATATAAAGTCAAAGCAGAAAAATTGAGCATTTAATGGTCTACCATTATTGTTGAAATCACAATGACAGGCCATGATCTTCAAGTACAATTTTGATCCTTATGTAGTAACTGAAATTACAGCATTTCATACTCTGACTATATTATAGGGAATAAAACATCTGTCTAAATATTGGAGATATAAAATCCTCAAAATAAAGATATTTGAGAATATCTTGCACAGAGCACCTTTCCACCTGCTTGCTTAGTATAATGCAGTCATTATGGCAATAAATGTTTCTAATAAAGTATGAAAATGGATTGTTTGCTTTGCTGCTTGTATGAACTCTCATTTCTCTTTTTATTATATTGAATCTGACATTTGCTTACCCTTTATCAGTAGAATATTTAATCAACTCCAATCTGTAAGAAGCAAGAGGAATTTCTATTTTATTTAAAACCTGTCCCACATGAAAAAGGACTGGGAAATAGGTCATGCAGTGTATGGGAAGTGTGAAAAGTGTTACAATGCTGAATATTTATCCAGTCTACAAAAGAAACAGTTCTGAACTTTCATAGTACCATCCGAGTCTGCTTCTATTGTTTAAAGTACTGGTAAAATGATTTAGTGCCTTCATGTTTCTAATTTTTATCCACAGTACAGGATCTACAGAATTAAACCCCTGTCAGCTTTATTTATTTTCTCTGTCAGAGTATTTTCTTGCACTTTTTGCCATATAACTCTTGAGAAATGCTATATCCATATCGATAGTAATTTATTTGGGCTCTTGTCCAAAGTACTCAACGTAAACAGTCTGTGTTTCCTCTCCATCTGTATTTTGGCTAATCCTCTGTTTTAGACAATCTAATGACAAGTGCTAGTTATCTGGAGGTACATGGTTTTCAAACCAGCGCACTATGATTTATGGTTCTTGTTTTACAGAATGTATCACAAGCTCACAGAAGTGAAAGCTTCCAAATAAGCACCTAACTTTTGTAATAAATGCAGCTAACAACATGTCTGCAAATATATAGCAAACAGAGTGAGTGATGTCTTATTATGCAGGCCACAGTTTGACTTGGTCTGGTTTTATTTATGAATATGTCTTGCATCTGTTTCAAATTTCAGACCCATTCAGTTTCTCAAATGCTCTCCCAAACAAGCTTGTGCTGAACGTTATTAATTATCTTAATAAAATATTTGTATCAATTTTACTAAAGATCCGCATTGTCTCTGCCACAAGCAGACATTTTTTTTTAATAACTGAATTAAGAGAAATAATTAGAGGTAGCACAGGAATAGTTTGGAGATGTCCAGATTGTATAAAGGAGGAGGGGGAATGGGTAGAGTACAGCTAACTGTACAAGAGCAAAGGGACGTATGATTAAATTAAAGGGCAATGCTTTGTGAACAAACAAAAGGAAATCCTTCTTCATACAATACATAGTCAATCTGCCGAATTCACTACCACAGGGGGTCATTGAAACAAGCACCGTGGCAGGGTTTCAGAGAGGACTGGATAATTTTATGGCCGTTATTAAAACACGTAGCCCTGGAGCTCAGATAACGATAGGGCTAATCCAGCCCTGCGCTGCAGCTCGTGCAAGGACAGTGGGGCCGTCGGGCGGGAGCTGTCCCCATGTGCTCAACGTGCTGGATGGGGCCGGGCAGGGGATTCACCCATCTTTGACGAGGCATGGGGTCTTGTCACTGATCTGTGACAATTCCTTGTTTCTCAGTAAAAATAAAAGACGAGATCCTAGAGTTTCTCAGCATTCCCCCCTTGCCATCGGTCCCCTGGCACTGAGGGGTCTTTGTGGGAGGTGATGGCCTCAGCCTGTGGCCTGCTCCATGCCCGGCACGAGAGCTTTGCCCTCCTCAGGTGCTGGAGCTGCAGGGCCTGGTGCTGCTCTGCTGAGGGGGACACGATGTGATCCTGGGAGGTGGAGGCTGTCCTCCTTCCAGCTCCATTGTTCTGAGAGCACGAGAGCCAAGGTGACAGGTGGCATTTACGTGTGCCCCTTGTTAGCACACGGCGCAGAGACTTGCGCGACTCAAACTGGACGGTGTGTCTCCTTTCAGGGAGCCTGTCAGCACAATTTATGGAAGTCTGATTTCTTATTTCACGTCTGTGCAGGAGAAAATGTGACAACTTCGCCTTACAGTATTGTCAGTCTGACGCTTTTCCCAGGCTGCTCACACACAGAAAAGTGGATGGCAGAGGGGGAGAGAGTCTCAACATCTATGTCCCTCAGCAGAGGACCATGAGGAGATGCTGAATTGGCATTTGGTGCTAAACACCCTGGCGCAGAGGCTGGTGGGGTGTGGGATTGGACTCTGCTTCGCTGCTTGTGATGTTACCCACAGCTTCCCTTAAATATTTGGAGCTCTCAGCCCCGATGACAGAGGCATGGTGTGGCCTTCTCAGCTCTGCCATTGTTCTCTGAGTTCTCTGTGTTGATCATTTGTTTTTACTGGAATCCATTGAATTATAACCTGATTTCAAGTTGCTAAAATCAGTGAGATAAACATACTCCCCTTGCCAGATGTTTTATTTACTGTCTAAAACATTGCTGCCACGGTAGCTGTTGCTAGCACGTGCTAATTCTGTATCATCTGAAAAAAAAATGCCACTCCACTATTTTTTTCCAGCTGATATAGAGCCATGACTGTATGCTGTTTTACAAAGACAAGGCACTGGACACAGCAGACTGGAGACCGCTGCCAGGTATAGGTGTGAAAATATTCTAAGAGAGCACAGCAAGTTCCAGAACACTTTTAAAAATAAAATAAATAGATCAATGAAAATATTTTGCCAGTCCCCAGGAACATGTTCCTTCTCTGACTCCTCTTTCAAGGCAGAACAGTAAACTGCCACATCTCAGCTACCACACGGTTTTACTCTACCTGTTTTTTGTTTTGATTTGTTTTGTTTTGAGTGGTCTTGCATTGTTTTTCGTGTTAATCTCAGGGGTAAATTGGGTAAAACTGCAGGAGAGACTTTCAAAAAGGAGCAGTGAATGACACACTCACTAGAGGTGAGCCTCTGATTGCCAGTACCTTCTTTCCTTGGGAAAGAAATTGTCTGTATATAGCGTGGAATAGAAAATATCCCGAATAAGTGTTGATAAGATCATTCAGAAAATAATATGCTCTGTATTTTCCTGAATAAAACTTTGTGTAGAGCTTGGTAGGTTAAAAAGACTTTGGGAGAGAAGTGGTGTTCAGATAATGGTCTCCTACTCTGCGGCTGCGCAGCACAATGACAGGAGTATGTACTGCTTTTTGTATTGCTTTGTTAAATGACATTTGAGTTACGATCGTATCCCTATATTACGAGGGAGAATGTATGATTCTTGTGACTGTATTTCTTGATCTTGAGGAACTGCCAGATAATCATGATAATCTCTTTGTATACCTGTCTAAAGATCAAGTTTTCAAAAGCAGCCCGTAAAAGGGTGCATACTAAATATGTGCATGTTCTCATCTCATCTCATCACATCTCCATGTGCAAGACCATGTGCACATTCAGACTAGATAATTACCTATCCGGTTTACTCCTGCACGGGCTGTTGTTTAATGTAGGCACAAAGAAGACAATTTGCATACATAAGTAGACAGTGAGCTCCAGTTCTTCGTGCTCGGTTTTTCCTATGATCACAGCAACTGGAGATGAATAAGACCTACTGCGTTCCCTATACCTTAGCTTTCCAGAGAAGAGTGCTCCCTGTTGGATAATTACCACTGTTTTGTCTCTGGTTTTAAATGTCCCGAGCAGTGGTTCTTCCACCGCCTCCCTGGAGAGACAGTTCCACTTTTGAGGCCACTTTTGAAAATTTGGCCTCACCGGAGCGCTGGAGCTGAGAAATTCCCGGTGGCCCGAAGAGCTGAAACATCTGCTGAATTCATAATTGAATTGTTGACTGAATTCAGCAGGGTAAGAGCCGGGGATTGACCAGCTGTGCTGGTACTGGTATTTTATTGAAATCAATGGGAATTACTGTCTTGAAGGAAAGCGTGCATTATATACCCGGGTAGTGTAAAGAAGAGAAACCCCTCAGCATGAATGTTACACTTATTTTTCTGGATCTGAGCAAGTGAGGGAGACTGGATTTTAAGGCACTGTTCAGCTGTGATTAGCGTCTGCTCCTGGAGATAGAAAATTGCCCATGAACAGACTAAGAAACTTTGGCAGGCAGGACATAGATTACACGATTACTTTCTTTCCTTTTTCTTTTTTTTTCTTTCTTTCTTCCTTTAATTTTTTTTTTCTTTTTTTTCCATTCAATGTCTGACTTCCCTTACAGGGTCAAACAGAAATTGCTAGTAAAAAAAAGGCAAAATTCTGATGGAAGGTAATTGCAGCCCTTTTCCAGCTTTAAGTCATCTTGAAGAAGTAATTTACCCATACTGTTCTGGCTGCCGTTTGTAAATTGTTAATTAACAAGAGAGCAAATAATAATTACTGCTGGAGCCATTCAATTAAAAGATGTTGCTTTCCAAACTTCGTTCACACGGTCTATATTACTAACATCATGTCTAGAAATATGCCACAAATACTGGCAAAGGAGCAAAACCCAAGTATTTCCCCATCATTATACAACAGCACAAGTCTTTTTAGCATTTTTTATTATTTTGATTCTTAAAACTTGTGGTCTCTTAATTCATGTGGATAAGGGAAATGTCTCTTTGTGGTTTTGTTAACAGAGTATTTTGAGAATAAGAGATTGAAAAAATAACAAACAAACACTCTTTACAAGAAAATGCTGCCCTTATGTATAACATGCCTACTTGCTGTGAGACAGTAGAGAAAATGGAGAACAAATACATGTGCCTGGTCTGGATAACCTAAAGTTAACTCCACATGTCAAACTGATTGCCTGACACAAGGCAGGCATATTCTGTGATGACAAACAAATAGCACCTCCATCCTGCAGACATCCCCTAATTATAAAAGAGAAATTATTTCCCATTTTCATTGCCAGCAAATGTATGTTACTCTGGTGCACCATAATTTCAGTCTAAGTACTGTATCAAAGTTTGCTGAATGTGAAGCACAAAGTATGTTAGACGTTAAACTGTAATTACAGAAGGGAGTGGATTTCTAGAGTATTATGTTTTTTTGGTAATATTTTATTTTATTGGTTTTCAAATATACTTAGACTGCCAGACTAAGCAGGCAGAACAACAGTAACACAGAATTCCAGAATAACATATGACTTTAATAAAATAAAGCAGGATGGCTTGCTTTACTTCTGTTGCTGAAAAGAATTGAAGCCATTACGGTGCCCTCAGCCCCAGTGCCATGCAGACCTGGCTGGGCTGAGGTGCATGAGACCTGGGCAAGGACGTGCTTCTGGTGGCCCATGTCCCCCTGGGCTGCTCACCCCGCTTCCTTTGTTTGTTCCCCAGCCCTTGGTTTTGTTTCCCTTCGAGGCAGCAGGCAGCACCTGCCATAGCGCTGAGCCAGTGGCTGCCATGGTGGAGATCAAATCTCAGATCGAATCTCTTTGTGCTATGGCTATATAGATAACAGTGAATTGAATTGAACCAATCAAAGGAGGTCGTTGGAGGGGGAGAAATGAGTGTGGGTACAAGAAACATGGAAGGATATAGACAAGCCCTACATGTTTTTTTGTTGTTCTACACATTCCCTTGTGTCCTTAATTTTTAAAGAATGTCATGGGTGGTGAGTCTGAAAGGTAAGCAGACATATTCAGAGGTCAAATCAGAAGTGGGATCAATGGAGAACTATTATATTATTCTTTTTCCTTAAGATGCACAGGGTCATTCAAAGCTGAGGATCAGACACATCGCATCCCTGCTGTCACACTCCTGGCTTTCCATTACAGTGCTATCACTCTCTGTTCTGCCCTTTGTGGCTCCTGTAATGATCTACACACGTTCTGTCTCTCTGCATGTTCACCTTCCTGCCGCAAGCAGACTCCTGGAAGCAGAGAGACGCGTGTTGGTAGATACGTGACCAGCCTTGCTGGGGATAATTTTCTACATGGCTAGGAATGCATGCACGCAGTCCTTAGGCCTGAAGCACAGTCCATGACTGAGTCCTAGACAAGGTGTGTTTTTGACATGGTTCCTAAGGAAGGTATTGCCTCCTGGAGACAACAGTACACTATTTCAGAATGGCTCTTCTAGTTCTGTTTTACCATTCCCTGCTGTTTGGGAGGATGGGTGTCCTCCAGAAGAGCTGTCCTGCCAGGGGAAAGTGCTAGAGTTGTTAGGGTTCCCATGGGAAGGGCCATGAAGACTTGGGCTCCTCTCGGCTTGTGGAACAGGTGTTGGCCACAAACTGGCATTTTACATGCAAACCATTTAGAACAGTGAAACAGCAAACTGAATTCAGTTTGATTTTTGGTAGCATGATGTGCCATAGAGTAGCATCATGTCCCATGGATGGGAAGGCACCGGGTGCTGCATCTAGAGGAGAACATCTTTATATGAAGACCTGTGATCTTTTAAGGCACATCTTCTTCCTTGCCTTGTTCTTCTTTATTTGGTCACTGGAGACCACGAATTCAGCTGCCATTTATGGCAATTCTTTCTCTAAATGAGTAGATTTTTTCTCCTATTCTTTACCATAAAAGATCTAGCTGTTTCTCATAACTTGATAATAGATGCTGTACTTGTCTAAGGCTTGTACAATGGCATTGCAACAAAAAGAAACAAACAATTTGGGGTTAATTTATTCTATATAGTATCATTTAAGTTAGTCTTAACTTTGTGACTTTCACAGCTAATATCCCAACTAAATGAAAACCCAGCAAAATGTCACCCCATCAACTCCTTTTCAAGGGACACCAACGTGTCATCAGTGACAAAGAAATACATTTATTTTTAATCTTCTTGAGTTTAATTTAATGTGCAACAGTTTTTAATACTTGTGCAAAATCTTTGAATAACAGACTAAAACATTTCCTTTATGTGCAGAAAACAAGGCTGGGGAGGGTGTAAGGTCTGCCTCCAAAACTGATACGCGTTTTGCAGGGTTCAGTCCAGGCACCTGTTCAGACTCCGATACCTGCACCAAGACCCACAGATTTGCCATTTTATCCTGGAGGTAAGACCTCTAGCATCAGAGGCTGCTCTTGCAGTCCCAAATCTTCTTATTTCCATAGCATTTAACATGAAAAATTAGCTGATGTTCAGGTGTAGGAGCAGAACACTAACTACTCCTGGTATTTACACCAGGAAAACATGCCCTTGCCTCCTGACAGTGATTTATGCTCTGAAATCTCAAAATGTCTTTATTGGCTCCCTTTTTTGATACCTTGTGCAGAGCTATTGTTTTGCTCCTAGTCAGGGCCATTTACACAGGTTCTGATATCAAGTCCCTTTTCTGTACTGGTGAAAACCACTTACACCACACTGGTTCTAATTAATTAATTTAATAATAATAATAAAAAAAAGAGTTAATGAAAAAATGCTTTTGCTCCTCTGTGCCCTGCTAGGATCCCTCATGACCTACATGTTTGGTGAAGCTCTGAGGCTCGCAGGAGCTGTCTGGAGAAGAAAAGATGAGGGTCCTGGAGGGGAGTATCCTTCCTTTTTACTGACCTCATCCCTAGTCCTCGCTAACCTCACTGAGGGTGAGACTATGCCTGAGCATACCCCAACACACTCTGAAATCCTGCTTTTTGTGCAAAAGCTGAAACACCCCACCTTCACCTTAACTGGAAGAGCAGGAGATGTGCTTGGAGCCAGACTGAGCTGGGACGGCTGCTAATGAGCACCCACCTTGTGTGTCATGCACTCCCTGTGTTGACCTCATTCTGGATGATATCTGTTTTGTCAATACTGTTTGTTTATTAATTAGCCTTAAGTAAGAAAGGCACTTCACACACAAATAAGAGAAAGTCCCTGCCCGGAAGAGCTAGGAGGAATACTTTTGCTTAAGGGTTGCCTAATGCAACTACTGAAACACTGCCAAAGGTTTGCTTTCAGAGAGTTCCTATGGGCAATATTTTTATAATATCTTATATCCCAAATGGGCTTTATATGTTTCCTAGAAGCCTGCTTTTTTGGAAAAGGCAAATACCCCCAAACCTTTTATGTTTTCCTTTCTCCATCCTTCAGGTACTTTCCGCTTGCTACCTGATACTTGATGCAGGAAGCTGCTCTAAAGAGGGCTGATTTTGGAAAAGAAAGCATGGCAGCATGAAGCAGGTTGTCCATCTACTGCTGTCACAGCTTGGCAGCCCTGACCTAGTGAAGCTGGCACACCGACCTGCTGCAGGCACAAAGCCATGCGAGCAGATGGGCGTGAGTGTGGCCAGGGAGGAGACCATGTAGGAGCATTTAGTCTGCTAGTAAAGGGCAGAATTCCTGGACAGACATTTTAAGCCCTAACTATTATTTAGGAGATATGCCCCTGATGCCTGTTATTTTGGGTTACAGTGAAGTAGAGGCAAAATTATAAAAAAAGGAGGAAAGGTTTGAAAGTTTCTTTATGGCATCCTGCCAAGGAATCCTGTGGGGAATGCTTAGCAGTGGATTTGCTCAACAGCTAGAGATAGTGTAGGCACCTTGATACAGTTGTTATGACAAAATCCATATTATTTTTAGATATATAACCACTTCTATTTTTTAGAATCGTATTTTCAGTTGACTACTGAGTATTATGCAGATAGTTGAGATGGCCTGAAGGTCTTGAGTTTCATACCATTGTCTGTTAGAGTATATTGGCCCTGGACCTGTGCTTTGGGTGCAGAATTGTGCATTCAATAAAAAGACATATGCAGAAATAAGATCTGTATACCCTGGATGTCCACATTATGCTCTGTGTTGGGCATTGATTCTCATTTATGGTACGTAATTCAATATATCGGGAAGCCCTAAGAAGCTGCTGGGATGGAGGGGATATTAGGTTGAATTCTGCACTGGAAGGTACTAACAATTCATTCCAGCCAACTGCAACGCCCAGATGAGGCATGTAGTCACCTCTGGGTCTGCACTATACAGAAGTTAATACTTTAAGGCCCTTTAAATGGCCCTTTGGCGGTTCCCAGGATGGCTTGTTCCCAGAGTTAGGTGTCTCTCCCGCCAGGCAGAATGGAGCTGGCCCCTTCTCTTTCTGTGCTCTGGACCTGAACCAACTAAAATTACATGAGTGTTGGCAGATGTATGTCTAATCCGTTCTTAAAAATTGCCAGTGAGTTTCACAGCCTCCCTTGGTAATTTGCTCCAGTGCCTAATTATCCTTTCAGATAGAAAACCTCCCTTCCTGCAAGTTGAAACCTGTTACTTCTTGTCCAGCCCTGTGTTGACATGGAAAAAAAGTGCTTGTCACCTTATTTTAAATAATGATTTACATATACATGTTTTCATATATGTGCACATTAATGCATTTAAAATAAAAACAGCATTGTGTCCGCCTTCCTTTTTCTAGCCTAGACAAACTCACCACAGCATTTTCTAAAATATTTAATGTTTATTTTTATTATTTCTTACTATTTTTCTCTGTACTTTTTCCCAGTTTTCCTTCATCTCTTCATTAAATGCTAATGCCAAAAAATGGGCATTTTATTTTCATTAAGGCTTTAACGGTGCTCTGCCGAGATCTGAGAAAGTTCTTTGCCATTTTATAACAGCACTGTATTTGTTGTCTCATAAACACTTTGGGGTCTTCTGCAACCTCCAGGTCACTTTCTGCATACCTCTACCATTTTATTCATGAATTTGATTTTTCTTCCTATATATAGTGCTTTACACCTCTTTATTAAATGTCATTATTAGAATGCTTGCTCCAAAATCATACTTGTAGTCTCTCCCAGTTTAGTGTCATCCAAAGTATACTCTCTACTCTGTCATCCAAGTTGTTAATGAAATATTGAATAGTGCTGGATCCAGGACAGACCCAGCTGGGACCCTGCATGGTGTACTCTCCAGCTCTGATAAAGAGAGGGATTTCTGGGTTTCATTTAGAACCCTGGATGATCTAATCAATTGGATTAGATGGCATCTACAAGAGACAAAACAAAACAAACAACAACAACGAAACCCACCTTTTTTTATAAGTACTCATTTCTGGAGCAGTGTTATATAGCATTTTCTATTTCATATCTTGAAGTCCTCTCAACATAACTTTGTGTATTTTATGTCTTTGGTTTTCTTCTTGAAGGAAAATAATCCTACTGCCTTCTCTAAGTAGTCCCACCAGGTTTTGAAGTCCAGCCCTGAATTAGTGAAATAGAGAAGCAGAATAGTTAAATTCATTTTTTTGTAGTATTTGTCAGATTTATAATTATTTTTTCAGTAACAGCCTAAAAGATATCAACGCATTTTTGCTGTGACAGCTGAATCTGCAATGGACAGAAGGTAGAAAATCAACAGAAAGAATTCAAGGGATCAACTTTTCATATATATCTCCAGCTTTTTTTTTTTTTTTTTTTGATGAAACTAGTTCTTTTTGTTTGTTTGTTTGTTTTTAAGTCTTTTAAACTTGAAAATTTATTTTCCTAATGCTAACCACATTGCTTTGGAGACTGCTGTTTTCATTAGATTGAAACATCCCTAGCTGTTTTACAGAAATTTTCTGGGTAGAAGCAAGACCTCTGCTGGACCTGGTCAATCTGAAGGAACATGCATTAAATCAGACAAAAGGTGAGGTATTGTTAGGCTCTGTGAAAAACTTTAAAGGTTTTTGAGGTTAAAGAGGAATTTCAGTCATGATTTTTTTTTATATATTTCATTTCCCTCTCCCCCTTCAATCCATGCAAGACATACTCTGTAATGATTTTCAGTGCAGTTCAAACTTCAGCCATGTTTAACAGTCTCAGATTTAATAGATCCAAACTGTTCAATCACTCCTGGCTGTGTAGCCTGACTTCCTGCATACCACAGGTCAAAGAACCTCACCTAGTTACTTCTGCACCTTGGTCTTACTTGCTCTAACCTTGTCCAAGGCATTCAGAAATCAGAATGTAGTCACATAAAATATATGTTTCGGCGGATTCATTGACAAAAAGAAAGTTGGTTAGATGTTTTTGCAATAAATTAGGATGGATTTATTCTCCAGTACTTTTTCTCTCTCTCCAATTTTAAGAAATTGATTATCAGAGTCTGGTGAAAGAAAAAACAACAACAACAACAAAAGAGCAAACAAAACGAAACAAAAACAAACAAACAAACAAAACACATCTGGAATGATCTGGAACAAATAGAAAATGGACTGTACAGCAGTGGATCTGCAGCCCTGGAGTGACTGTTCAATACAACTGACCATCTTGTTTCACAATAATCACATAGGACCCTGGAACATGGGGATCACTGTCTCAGTTCTCAGTTCTCCCTTCACTGCTCCTTACTGAACTTGACCATGTCACTGGTAGCAGAGGTTGGTCTTGGCACTCCATAGTGTTGGTGCCCTTGCCCTGGGAAGGTTTTCTATTTTTTTCCCCTTATTTATTTGGCTACATACCATTTTCTGTCCTGAAAAGCATCTATAATCTCTCAGGCAGCTCATGCCTGGAGTTTCTGGGTCTATTTTGCAGCTTCAGGAGTCCGGCTTCCCTCCACATCCACATCTCTGAGCTCTGCAGCCCAGCCAATTTCATGTGTTTAATAATGTTTCCCCTTTTGCAACAGGAAATGTAAACTTGCATGACTTTATTTGTCTTTCCATTTAATTTAAGATAAATCAACTTGATCTGAGGAAATTCTCCATGGCTGGTTCTATACAGTCCTTAACTATGAAGGACAAATTCATATTTGTGCCACTGCTTATTGTTTCACCCTCTGTTTAGCGAGGACCTTTTTCACTTAATACATCTGTTAGAAATGCTATTTCTTTTTGAGACAGGAATTTTAAAGTTCCCACAAAAACTGCTCACAGCAACTTTTCTCTATCATCATTAAACTTTTGAATCATCTAAATCTGCTTGTGGTGACTGCAGCAAGTTCCTTGGTTATCTCAGTGGTTCCTCCCTCCTTAATTGTCCTCTGGTTTCTGAAATGTCCACCACAATGCTTGTTATCCTGGCACATTACCCATGTACCTATGGCAAGCGAGGAACATCTGCCCGTATTTGTATTGCAGACACAGCTGCAGCCCCACTGTGCTTTCGTTACCTTTGATCATCCCATGAAAATAATTTTGTCTCCTTTGACTCATTTTTTTTCAGTGTCTCTACATTCATATATGACAATGTCAGTTGTTTCTTTCCATATCTTATCCAGATTAGATGCATTTTTTCACTGTCTTTCAGTTTCATGCAGTTTCATCAAAAGTACAATTTTCTTGCTGTTTAACTTTCCACTGCCTGCTGCTCTTTTATCTTTTTATCTATATTCTACTTCCTCACTTTCTTTTTCCTGTTTAGTAACATTCCATGTGATTATTATGTCAGTCTCTTATAATCTTCTCTATGTTACTATTAACTCTTAAGAGCTACAACAGCCTCTGTCCCAGAAGGCAAGTATCATTTGTTACTTTCATGGAGTCTATTTATGGAGAAGAGTCTTTTCATATTGTCCCACCCAACACCTGTGCCAGTATTTGACTTGCAGATTATATTGGGATAGGAGAAATAAAACAGGTTCTTAAAAAACATTATATTCAGCCTCTTCCTCCTGACAGATAAGATGCTCAGGTAAGTGATTCTATGATTCTCTCTTCCATTATTTTCTTTCTCTTTCTTTCTTTCTTTCTTTCTTTCTTTCTTTCTTTCTTTCTTTCTTTCTTTCTTTCTTTCTTTCTTTCTTTCTTTCTTTCTTTCTTTCTTCCTTCCTTCCTTCCTTCCTTCCTTCCTTCCTTCCTTCCTTCCTTCCTTCCTTCCTTCCTTCCTTCCTTCCTTCCTTCCTTCCTTCCTTCCTTCCTTCCTTCCTTCCCTCCCTCCCTCCTTCCCTCCTTCCCTCCTTCCCTCCTTCCCTCCTTCCCTCCTTCCCTCCTTCCCTCCTTCCCTCCTTCCCTCCTTCCCTCCTTCCTTCCTTTCAACTTGCACGAGTAGGATTGTATCATAAAATCCTAAACCTGTCAATGTTAACTCAGAAATCACACTGAAAATCAGAATTTCACAAAAGATTTTTTTTTTTGGTGAACCACGTTCATTTATTTACCTTCCCAGCTAGAAAAGACTCATCTAGGTAAGTAGCCAAGAATAGGAGGGTACAAATGGTGAACTGGAAACTGAGTTTGGCTCACGTTATATTGACTTTGGCAAAAACAAGATATGAAAAATTATACCTCAGATAAAAATAAATTATAATCTGCAAGCATTTGAATTAGAGGAGCTCTCTATGTAAACTTAATAAATGAATGCTAATTCAGTTACCAATTTGTAGCTATGAAACATAACTAGTGATGTTATTCTTTGGAACTTGTTTTGGAAAAGATTGCATAACCCATGAAGCAATTCTTCACAAACTGCATAAAAGTGTCAGCTTATGTATAATTTATGCAGCTAATGTTAGTTATGGTCTGTTTAATAGTACTTAATGCTGCTGTATGACATCATTCTTTCATTTACCAATAGAAAAAATAAAAAGACCAATCAAAAACATTTTAGAGATTAAGAAATAGATCTATTAGTCTTGATTTATTTTATATTGTGCAAGTCAATAGTCATTATCACTAATATCTAAATGTTTTTTTTTAAAGGAGCAATTGTCATATAGTCTAGATATTTACTATTTAGTTAGTGTAATCACTCACTGTGCATGTGTTAACTAATATACTGCTAATGTGCCTTGAGCAATTCATTTTGCCGACAGCACAGTAACTGGTGGTACACACTTGCCCCTTTATTAATGGCAATTATTAAATCCAATTTTAGTTGTACTTACTACATTTCCTCCACTGCCTATGGGGTATCCCTATGGGAGGGTTATGACTTACTACTGCTGTTCTTAGTCTTTGCATCCTTTCACCCCGCTGTGCCCTGGGAAGAGTGGGTCAGGGTTGGCCAGTGGCAGAGGGACACTTTCTCTTGCCAAATACACACACACACACACACACACACACACATATATAAAAGTTCCTTTGGTTTGGAAAAGAATGAACTTTTCTTTAACTGTTTTTTGGATACAGACAAATTAGATACCTACAAATTTCTGGTGATGCCCAGCCTTATCAAAGTCATCAAGGCTGCTATATATAAGAACAAATCCAAGATACTTGGTATAAACCTTTCACCTTCTGCAAATCAATATATGTTTTTAGAATACTGGGCAAAAACTGGTTTTTTTTGTTTGTTTGTTTGTTTTGTTTTGTTTTGTTTTGTTTGTTTTGTTCTGAGCTTCCCTCAGATGGTCAATGCAAAAATTGATTGGCTTATTAATATCCTCTCTTCTGAGTAATATTCTCATTGAATGATTGAATATCTGTTCTTTTTTTTTTTTGGGGGGGGGGGGGGTTGGGTGGGGGTAGGGGAAAGGGGTAACAGCAAAGCTGTCCTGGGGTTTCAGACTGCATTTCCTAATTTGTTGTGCTGGCTTCTGCTGTCATGACAAAAATCAAGTTTGTAATGTTCCTAGCAGGCAAGCTGGCCCAACTATGCAATTACCACCACCTGCCTGTTACGCCAACTGTAAGATCTCTACTTGGCAAGGCTGGTGAAACCTGGACTACAGTTAAATGGGTGGAAACTGCTCATTTTGCTAGTGATGATCTCAGTCTCTCACACACTTTCTAACTTTTCTTTCCAAGTATTCCAAGCGATGCCGCTTCAGTGGGCTTGAGGCAGTTTTTTGGTTTACCAGATCCCAATGGTTTCCACAAAAGATAAATAAATAACACATTTCATCATTGATCTTGGTCCACGATTGTAATTTCCAGAAAAAATGTGGTCCCGTAGGGAGGCACAAGAATTTCTGTTTGCAACAGAATTTGTAAGAATGATTCCAGGGCCCCGAACATCCACCAGGACACACATGGATAAGTTTAAAGAATATCAGACTCAAATCTTACACATTCTTAAATTATGAATTGAACTGTGGAATGTAAATTCTGTGAGTGAAGAAATGGTACCAACTGATTGATTGTTATAAATGAGGTATGTGAGCTTTTGTGGTTGGTCATATTCTGTTATTACCCATGCTTAGAGCTTTCTGTGCGAAAATGACTGTCTTAAATATAAATCCTGATGCAGAGAGCAATGGAACCACTGGGAGTTTGGCTTTACCAGGGTAAGACCAAGTCCTCTCTTCATCTTTTGAGGCAGCTGCTTCTCCCCTGGCTTCGTTGGAGCAAAACGCCTGTGTCCATTGTCCCAGTGTCACCACCATCAGGCTATCAGGGGCCTCAGGGCTTTGTCTGAGGCTCAACCTTGTTTAATCTTCTGCTTAAATCCGTCCTAATTTTTATAACAGCTTTTTGTATGAAAGCAGTTCAAACAGTAGGTTTGGGGACTGTAATAATGTGACAGTACTGAATTCTTCAAGAAAACCTGTGAAGAAAGAGAAAATTCTGTGTCCTACTTCTAATACTTTGGATTACACCCAAGAGCAAATATTGTTGTCCTGTTTATCCTGTTCTTTCCATGCATTACATTTCTCAGCCAAAATAAAAGGTAGTTCTGAAAGATTTTTATGATTTGAAACATATTATTTTCCATGGATGTACCTAAACATATTCATCAAATACACATTATTAAGACTGAAATTCATTTCAGTGAAAGACAATAACGCGCAGAATGTTACAATTTCTAGTTATGAAATTTATCTTTAAAATTGCTGCATTTTTATAGTTTGATCACAAGAAAATTTTGTATTTTGGTTGATACAGAAACCCTATATCACTTATTGATAATGACCTGAAAAATGTGCTTTCTGTTCTTATTCTTAGAGATGCTGTTTTCAGATGGGAAAGGTACAGCACTAACAACATATTTGCAATTACCTGCAAGACTTAACCAAGGAAGTAGTCAGTTTATAGATACCTTCAATATGTAAACTACAAATTATTAGTGCATGAAAATGGCATCTAAGTTCTGTTGCTGGGGTCTAGTAATTTTGGATATTTTCCATGCTATTACTGCCTGCTCCATATACCTTTACTGGTTCTTTTTGAAATTAACTTAATGGCACTCTACAGAAATGGACTGCCTACTGAGAATGAAAGCTTGCTTGCAAAGATGGACTAACTTCCTACTGGGAAGCACTGATTTGGCACAAACAAAGAAATGCTTTAGCATTAATTTACTTCAGTATCAAAATATTTAGAATAAATTATTTAAAATATTTAAGAACTGAATGGTCAATATTTGATTTTAATAAACTGGACCAGTGTACAAATATTTGATACTGAAAATTCCTCTGGTATCTCCCAGTTATATTACTAAGATAATGCATTCTCAACTTGCCAGGAGTGTCTTTTTTATTTTTTTTCCTTCAGGCAACCAGGGACACATTCTTGAATTGGGGCTTACACTTGTGTGCACCCACATTTGTGCACCTATTCTCTTGTGAATTGAGCTCTGTTCACATTAGTGCAGGTAATATCGCTGTGCACTCTTGTGTACTTCCACCAAACACAGATGAAGGGAAAATGAATACAGGAGGGTCCCTAGTCATTACCATCCCATTAGAAAGTTTCAAAAAATTATTAATTTGACTTCGTAAATTGCCATCTCCTTCAAAGGAGACCACTAGAAGCTTCTACTCTTTGGCATGAGATGATACAACACAATTTGCTCATAATTGTCCTGCAGCCCTGAATTGAAACACCTGTCCTAACTCTCACTAGTGGGTCACTTGCTTAAATGCGACAATGTAGGGCATATATCTTCTACTTGACTGTGAACCTGACTCAAATATTTGTTATTTTCCTGATGACTGGAATCAGGATCACAAGATAAACTCTCACAAGTATCTCTATTGAGCTGTTAGGATAAATAATGAAGATCTCTTCTCTTACAGCACATCTATCCCAGTACGACTCAAAGCACTAATTTGCTGAGTTCTATTTTCATGTCCAGAAATAGGTAATTTTACAAAGTGTCTCTTTCACTGATTGTGGACTTCCAAATTCTACTTTGCAAAGTTTTGAATACTTCCTGCTTTTTCTTTAAAAAGGAACTTGTAAGATTGCAAAACTGTAGGGCAATGTGATTGGTACTCTGGTCCAGAGGGCTCTTGCCTTGGAGCACCTGAGTTATCGCAAGACAGGAGTGAGATATGCTAGCCAAGCCGTAAGGAGAAGCTAGGTGCTTCTCAGCACTGACTGAGTAACTCACTGTTACTCCTTCCTGTACAGATCCACTCAGGGCAAATTAGAGCCATCATATGTTAAAATAAGCAATTTTCAATGCCCCAGAACAAAACGGTGCATGCATACTCTTTTGTATCCAGCATACAGATGATGCAGGACGGCAGTGACTGGAGAGTCCAACTCACGCTCTTTTATTTCACTTCAGAAGCTAAGCACATTAGGCATGGATTTAATTTCCAGTCTGTTCCATGCAACATCACAAGCCACACTGAAAGCAGAGTTGTACACAGTAATTGCAACACAAACCAGAAACTTGTATGTCATCATTGTTTTAAGTTACTTGGATGCTGATTTCAGAGCAGAGCCATTTATTTCCAGTAATGTTTTAGATGTGTGTAAATTTTGAATTACTTTAATTTCACAATCATTTCAAGTGACAACAACCAGTCATTTTTCTGTCATCACAATCCAATGATAAACAATGCAACTTTTTCTTAGAAAAGTGGTGCTGGAGGTCTTGGTCATAAAGGAAATTGTCATCTGCCTTAGCCACTCTTTAAATATGCAGAGGTATCTAGGCACATTTACCCTGCCTACTATTTGTATTAGTATTTAAGAATTTTGTTTTACCTAAAGCAAAAATGAATTATGATTTTGCCCATGCTGAGGTGCACACAGTCTTAGGTGGTGCTGGAAATTCAGAGGGGCCACATGGAAGGATGGTCAGAACAACCCGTGCCCACTGCATGTTGCTGCACAAGAACAATTTAGCCATTAATGAGCTCGTATGGGAAGCAAATTTCAAGTGCCCATAAATCAGTCATTTTGTTTCCTCTATTATAAAGCTTAGGAGCTGTTCCATGCCAAATTTCAGCTTTCAAGCATCAACACTTTCACTGGTAGAAGCATTAATAAAAAAGGCATTTTTGCCACCCCCTTCTTTTATTGAATTTGGTAATTGCACTCCTTTTATACTTCCTGTTTTCTTTATAGTCAAACTTCTGAACTTCTTGTCTCTCTCTCTCTCCTTTTTTTTTTTTTTTTTTTTAAATTTGATTTATTTCCCCTAAATTCATACAGAAATTTAGTCTCAAACTAAGGACTGAATAAGGAGTTACATTCTGGGATTTTAATTATGAAGCCTCCTCCACCCCTGGCTTTTATAATAATTAACAAATCCTGATCCTTTGTCCAACAGCTAGTGGGTTAAGAATGGGTCACTGAACCTTAAATTTGCACTGATAAAGAACCACGGGGAAGTAAAAGCTCTGCCTGCAACTGCTGATATCGTTTTCTGGTTGGTTTAGACATTTTACAATATAGATATAGGTTTTTTTTAAAGTCTAAAATAGGGAGTTGGTGAACAAAGCCATTTTGATGGCTATCAGACTTTTAGTCACTAAATTTGAGTAAAGAGAATACATTACCAAATCAACTGCTATGGTTTTTGCTTTGGCCTGTGTCACTGGGATTTTACTTCTCACTGTAACAAATACCTAGGAACCTCCTAGGTATAAAACCCTCCTGCTTTATCACCTCGTGCATGGATTAAGGCTTGAGGCACTCGAGCCCTGTCACTCCATAAATGCGTTAAATGAGTCGGGGATTTTGATCATATTGTGATTCTCATTAGTAAATCTGAATACAAATAGGTTTTAGCCTAAATAAATATTGTTTTGTCCACGTTGCATACCCAACACGTTACATTAGGAAAACTTAATTTTATATGACTAAACATAATCAGAAACACAACATGAGGCCTGTCAAGTTGACATGGTATGATAGGTACCTTAACACTTCTCAGCAGGTAACGTTGTTTGCACACTGCTTAAACTTGTTCATCAATGACTTCTTGCATGATAACCAGAATATTAACAATACATTGGAGGAGGCACCAGGCTTCTGACACGTACAGATGCATTTCAGCAAAGATGTGTACTTGCAAAGGAAGATATGCAGATCATTTGGTTATTTCTTCCTCTTTTCTCTTTATTTGTTGCGTATATTATATCAGGATCAAGACACTACTGTGCCTTTCATATAGACAGGAAGTAAAAACAAGCACAAAACTTGACAAAAATAAGGTACAAATGAGTGTAATGATCAGTGGTAACAAGACAGGAAGGATAAGAAAAAGGTGTTGAAAAAAATGAAGTTATACAGGCATAAGAGCTGTGTGTAAGTAGACAATTTGTTGTTACAACAGCTCTAAGCAGCAAGGTTCAGCAGTTCTTGCCTCATGTCTCAGTGCTGTAGGTGAGATACCAATGGCATTGTATCACATGCTATTTTTGTAAAAAAATAGTGAACCTATGATGCAGGAAAGAAACTTTTCTTCACTTCATAAAATATTAACTTCTTGTTACATCTCATCTCTTTCTAGTAGCTATAAAACATAATTTTGTGTGTGTGTATAAATTTTCCTTTTTAGTTGAGACTGTAGAATCTTTGATTTCCTATATTTTTAGTCTATTAGTGCATTGTGTTGGGATTCTGATAAGTTAATAATATGTTTGGGAGATTTCAGCCTATTTTAGTAAATTGACAATTCACTGAACTATTTAGTCTACTTTCTTGTGCAGGCTATTTCAGTCCTAATCTATATTTACTATGCAGAACCTAGATGGTTAACCTTCTACTGATTTTCTTAGGCCAAAATTTTGAAACTTGGTGTTTTAGGGAGTTTGGGCTATGCAGGAAGTAGAAGGTCTTTCCTTATGGGTGGAGAGCCCACCCAGGGCCAGTCCTGAGATGTTTTATGTCGACTTGTGCTCCAGCTCTCCCCTCACACATCACTCTCACTGACGTGCCCTTGGAAGAGAGGTGAGGCGGCTGCCTACACAAAGCCTACCAACACTTCCCCTGCACTGGGCCTCAGCTTCCGAGACCAGAAGAAGGGTCTGAAGGGAGGATCCGAACCTGGATGCAATTCAAATAGACTAGTGGGCTGGCTTAATGGGAATCCAAATGTAAAGCTCTGTGTGTCTGATTGCTTACATTTTCCTAAGCTTTGTATCTTCCCCATTAAAATATATCACTTCTCTATTTTAAAATAAAGCTATGCCATATATTTTAATTGAGACTTTGGTCTCCAGCTCCCAATACTTATAATCAGATTCCAGTTTTCCAGCTAAAGCTGTTTATTGATGTCCTACTTTTTTCACCATTGTAGCATGTCAATAAATTGGAGAAAAGTTCCGTATGTTAGATTTCCCCAAGCTTTCTGGGGAAATCCTTTGACAATTTGCTGTATAAAGTCAGTTAATTGCTTTATATAGCAGAGCAATAGCAAGTATTTAGACATATCATATGACAGACATTCAGAAAATATGGGAAAGACATATTTGTCAATAAAATGAACACTAGGAAAGCAAATTATTTTATTATGTGAAAGTTCTTGGTTTAAGCTGAGTTATCTTGATTGTACTAATAACTGACATGCCTTAACCAGCTGTCTGACCAGCAGGAAGAAATGGTTTCTGCTTATTTTTCTGAACCTTGCTGGGACCTCCCCATAACCAGCCAGAAAGTAAATCTCAAGATGCCATAGAATTTAATACAAAAATGAAAGTTCAAATTATATTTTATTTTAAGTTGGATAGGGCCATAATAGAAAAAGATCATCAAAAACAATGAAAAGAAATAATTGTTAATTTCTACAGTACCTTGAAACAGAAGCCCTTGAGAATAAATAGAATAAGAATACTATTAAAATTTCCTCTTTTATTATATCTTCTCTGCCAGAGTAATTGTTGCTGTGTCCAATATATGCAGAGGACAATTTACTAGCTGTTTTCTATTAGTTTTTAGCATTAACATATACAGAAATAAAATGAATAGCTAGCTTTTCTTTGGTTAATTAAATGACTGACAAGTCACAGATGTTGCTGCACCAACTCTTCCATATGATTAAAAAAAAAAAAAATCAGCCCTGGCAAACAAAAGAACAGTAGACCAGCAGTGTAAATGGTCTCTTTATTAAGTGAATATTGATGCTACATTATGATTTTTTATGAATGTGAATAAGGTAGAATACTTGTTCTTTTTCCAGGTTTTATATTAAGATTTGAAAAGAAAATCTGTTTCCTACATAATTCTCACAAAGGAGTTCAGAAGATGGTTTACTGTAGAAGTGACCTAATTTACAGGGGGTTCTGCTTCTGCAACATCTATCACAAAAGTGCATTTTTATTAGCAAGATACATATCTTTAATTTTTTTCCCCAGTATAATTTTAATAGAATCTTGGTAGCTAAAAGCTGGTATTGAAAATAAATATTCCATTTCTATTCAATACGTTTTACTAAAAAACTTGAACAAATTTTATAGAAATATTCATAGGATAAGTATATTAAACTGCAGCTCACTTCTCTCATATGCTGTCCCTACTTTATCTTCATTAACAGTGGAACCCCTCTTGGACTTGAAAGAGTTTCCCTTGTTTGTGGTGCTGTTGCTTGCTCCTAAGACCTGGACCAAGACAGTTGATCCATTTAAATTTAATTTCCAAATAACAGGAAGTTAATAATTTTGAGCTTAAACCTGGTTACCAGACCTGGATCTTCTGAACTGTCCTGTGCCTTGAGCATGTTCATTCAATTAAACATTTTTGGATTAACCAGATGCTGATTTCTTATGTTTCTTTTGCATAGTCTGATGGTTTCAATGACTTTTTGTTTACTTCAGTAAGGTTATTAGGCCCTTCATCTCAAGTAGGTATGAGGACAATTGGGAGCAGAATATTTTCCAGGTTTAACACTATGAATTACCTTCATTATGAATTATACACATTTGAGGAAAATGCAGCTGCTATGAAAAATTATAAATAACATAGGTAAACTCAGGCTGTTATGACTCATTCAGCACTTACTGCACTAACCCAGTGACAGTGTGCAGGAGCCAGCCCATCCTCAGTGGAGCTCCTGCCTCCCTCCAGGTAGCAGAGGGTGCCACCGGCATCATGTGGAACTTTGGGACAGGAAGTGAGGTAGAATAATTTGGCAAATTAAACCAGCAAAGAATTTAAAAAGATAGGATGTAATTACTGTTGATAGATATAAGCCAGAATGTTGAGACTGGAAACAATATGCTCGTGTAAAATGCCATATTTAATTAGCAGGGGTAGTCTTGGTGTAATATTTACATATTTGTAAAACTCTCCAGGAGCACAGAGCTTCTTTTCCATCAAGTAAGACCTCTGGTGCAGTATTAAATTACAAGAAAAATTGAATTTACAAGACAACCTCCCCACTTACCAAGTTAAGCATTTTGCAGAGCGTGGATGTAAGCCGAGATTCTGCATTTCACTACTGAGCAGGCCTTGCTCTGAGAACCTTAAGAGATCTAGGGAGAGCTCTGCTTCAAGCTGAACTTTTGGGAAGCTTCTTAAATAAAAGAAGAAAATGTATGTAATACTTTCTTTTTACAGTTCTTCCCCAGTCTTGAGTCACATGGAGGTAGTCAACGTGTCTCATTTTCCAGTCCATATTGTTGCCCAAGGTTGAGGTTGCAGGACTGACACCTCCAGTGACAGTAATTTCATCCTGGAACAACCATAATTCAAAGCACCCTTGCCTGGCCAAATCTGGCAGGCCACTGTCCAGCCATTCTTTCTTACATTACCCTGAAAACGTGCTTGAAGATTGGACCCAGTGAATTTGCCTACGTATGGCCAACACAAAAGTACAAAAGATTCTTATTGTTATCATTATTATTAGTAGTAGTATTTTAATTTCAGAAATTGCAGCAATGCTCTCTGCTAAGAGTATGGTGTCCTGCTGCACCATGGGATGGCAAAGGAAATACTTCACACCCTCACAATTGACTGCATTAATTACAAGGGTGATGAATAGTGTTCAACCTATGTAAATAAATGTGTGCCTGAGACTCAAGACCAATGAAAGTACGGCTATGTTTTAGTGGACCGTGGTATCATATTTCATATAGTAAAAGTTGTGAGGGAAGAGGAGTGATATTTATGGAGTGCAAAGCACTGTGGGATTTTGTGGGAAACCACATATATTCAGCTTGTCAGAAAACATCTTAATATTTACTCTTACAATCCCTAGGCTACTGCTTTCTAAACCTAAAGCTTTCATTAGCCCATTTACCAGATATAAAACATTTGTAAGTCTGTTGAAAGAGTTACTTTCAGGAGTGGCATTTTTCACAGCAAAACGATGATACCTTTACATAACCTCATTATGCAGTGGTGTCAGCTCCTGCAAGTGAACGGGCTTATCCCATTGAATTAATTTGCTCTTTCCACATTTGTCTTCGCAGCAGCTGATTATTCCCGACCATCCCCTCAGCCCTATTATTGCACAGGCAGAAGGATGGCACTTTTTGGGGACGTGCCTCCCCATCGCCCCGCTGACATCCGAGCTCCAAACACCAGGCGAGGGTGCAGGCACCTGGGTTATTCTGACAACACCGCAGTGCTTCCATCCACCTCTGCTGCCCTGCCACTGGTGCTGCAGGCTGCTCCCGAGGCCGAAGGCTTCCTCTCTCTGTGGCTCACAAAGTACAAGCAAAAACCTCTTTTTCCTTTCTATCGGGTTGGGGCTGTGATGATTTTATGAGGGGAAGTTTTATAAATTGAAAATAAAGAAGTATTTCTTAAAACCTAAATAAGGATGATATTTGTTTAGGTCAAAATAAATATTTTTCACTCACATTGCATGCACAATATGTTACATTAAGAAAGGTTAATTCTATATTAAATATAATCAAAAACACAACATGGGGCCTGTCATGCTGACATGGTGCAATAGGTACTTTAATGCTGCTCAGCAGGAACCCTTGTTATATTTTTTATATGTTAGTAGATGTCTACTTAGAATTGATCAAACCTTTCCTTCTGAAACATATATGCCAACACCTCCACAACACACTATAAACTAGACTCTCAGAAAACAATAATGATGCTTATCAGTCACTCGCCTTGAGTTTGCTTGTGAAAAACCTCTAGCTAGTATGCTATTGGAGCTCTTAAAACATAGATCTTTTTGCTGCACTGATAATTCACTCACAGCTTGAGATTGATGACTATGTGAAGTCCATAAAAGATGTTACCACTATATTTTCTTCTTATGATTTATTTTATCATGTTGTCAAGGTTTGCAGAAAACAAGAAACAAATCAATGAATGTCATGCTTAAATATTAAAGAAGGCTGTAATACACAATTTTATTCAGATGCCTTATTCAATCTTGTAGCTCTGAAAAGGGTAGCAGCAGCAAAGCTTTTATTTGAATTACTTTTGGAAAAATTAATTTAGTGTGAATGTTGAATTGTGAATGGCAAAAGGGTAGCTAACCTTATTTGTTTAAAGAGGAATATAGAGGAACTTGGCTGTTTTTGAAAGAGGTTTTGAGAACCTGGGGAAATTCACTGGCTTTTCAACTACAGAAACTTTGGAACAGAATTGCTTAATGAGCTCATACTTTCTCAATTAATGAAAGGTTGCCTTAGCGAAGGGGGGATGCAGCAGTGGTTTATAGTAGGATATTGGTATCAGCAGTCCCTCAGTGCTACAAACCTATTTAAAAAAGCCTTTCCTCTTTCATTGCCACAAATTGAGATCACGTCTTACACCTCAGTGCAGTGGGGGAGGAGGAAGCTGGGGGCCATGGTCTGGGGGCTCCTGCGACCACTGTAGCCCCACACTGGTCCTGAAGTGGCTGCTCCCCTCCTGATGCCCTTCTCTGTGCCTCATTACAACTCAGATACAAAGCAGCAATTAAACTCAGCTTGATTTTTTTTTTTAAATTTTTTAATTTTGCATTGCTTATAATTAGGGATAGAAGAAATCACACCAGAACATTCTGTTTTCCTGAAAAATAAACAAATAATAATAATCTTTTGAATACAGTGAATACAGTGGGCTCAAATTGTTCAAAAAAAAAAAAAAAAAAAAAAGCTTTTCTGAGATTTCTAGTCTATTTTGCATCTCTAGGAAGAGCTTTGGTGACCATTTCGTCCATCCTAAAGCAATGATTTAGGTTGCCTCATCCTACAGAGGTGGACAAGAGAGGTTTGAGTGGGCAGCCATGAGGAAGCGAGGATGCCTTTTTATCAATTTCTTCCACCAGTTATTTCATTTTGATTCCGTAACTATGCCAGGGACAGAAGTTGAAAGGAGACCAGCGAGATGTTTCCCAGTCCCACATCTCCTGCGATCACACCAACCTGCTGTGTCCCACTGAGTGCGTGCCCCAGCCGAGTCCACCCCTTGGAGCACTGAAGCTTTGCAGGCGGTGCTCACCAACACCTGGTAAGATATCACTGCATCGGTATGTTACAGTGCTTGAATCATAAAATCTCTCTGTTTTCATGAATTATGGGCTTTTTGAGAGTCAGTGTTCCTGCCATGTTTCTGTGCCTCCTCTCCTTGCAGACCAACAAAATCCCTAGGGAAGGGGCAGGATCCAGCACCGCTTGGGCTCTCTGATGTTCACAGTCATACCTCTCCTCTCCGGCCCAGCTACTCTTAGTAATAAGCATGATTAAGCCACACAGTTAACCTTGCACTACTGCCTAAGGCCATATTTAATAAAGTTTTATTCTTCCATTGTGCACTTTTCACACTCAGAGGTGGGGATCTGTGGAGTATGTAAAAACATACAGCTCCATACTGCACGTGCTGCTGCCTTCCCCACCAAATCCCATTCACAAACCCTATTAATTACAGCCATGTTTTCTTGCTGTATGCTTTTGGGGTGAATTATCTAAGTGGAAGGCAGAGTTTTGGCTAAACTATTCCTGTTGCTGTGTCTCAAATCTTCTTGGCTCTAGAGAGCACTTAAAGTATTTCAAGGAACATTTCTTTCTGCTTCTCTGCAATACTTTTTAGTGCACACACCTTGTTTTTTCTCCAGAGATGGAATTGATATTGAGTGAGAAGATTAGGCAAAATCATTGTTGCCTGCCCCAAACAGATCAGGCAGTGAGAACAATGAGTCAGTTTTTAATTAATTAAAGTTGATGCTTTAATTTAGCTTAAGTCCGTAAATGCAAACGAAAGCATATTTTATTTGCAACTTTCATAACATATCAGAGTATATTTATAACATAGCATTAGAAATAAAATGTGTTGGATTATGTGTTTTTCAAGCATATTATTTAAATTAACCTTAGAACAGTTCTTGGCAAATCGAATTAGTAACACAGGACGCAATCTTAGCAGTGCATTCTCTGCATACATTATTGTTTATTATAAGACATGCATGGAAAGCAAACTTAAGGTTGATCAGTTTTTTGTCTCCAACTTTCTCTCTTTTCCTGACCAGGAGGGTGTAAATTTTCAGATTAAAACAACACAATTAGGAACAGAACTGTCAAAGACAGCAAGCTCTGCCTGCACAGGAGACACCGACAAGACAGACGTGTTTGAAAACTGTATTTCTCTTAGAAACATGGTACCTCCTATCCTTACAAGTATCACCGTATTCATAGAATTGAAAGCAGCAGAATATGTTTTTCTCATTTTTTCCCCTCATTTATTTGTTTTGGCAGTCACTGTGGATACAATTCACCCATGTGCAGATGGCATATACAAGCTCCATGCACCTAAATCCCATGTAAGTCTTTTGCTCGAGGTGGGATTGGTAGTAACGCCCCAGCACTGGGGTAACCCCAGACTCCCTCCACTGAGACTGCAACTTCTGGTGCTTCCACGTTTGCCAAGATATAACTGGAAGCGATGATTTTTTCCCAGGCCTGCGTAGCTGCTCCAGCTTTGTTTGTTTGCTTTGAAATTTGTTTTTGAATTGTGGTGCATCTCAGCTCTTCAGACGGCTAGAGAGAAAAAATGTTGTTTTGCATTTGTTAAAAATTTCCAAGACAATTCTTTTCCAACCAATAGTGGCTGTGGCAATTGGCTTTCATTTGCATTGGGAATGCTGATTTGCACACCAGCCCACAGGCTGTCCCTATGGGAAAAACAAAACAAAAACTAGCAAAAACAAATATGTTATTATTAGTAAAATATCCCTCTACATTTTTGATATTGCAGATTAAGTCATAGTGAGCTGTATTACCACTGTTTTTTTTTGTTTGTTTGTTTTGTTTTTGTTTTTTCCTCCTTTTTCTCATGGACTGCTACTCAATTTACTTTGTTTTGTCTAAGGACAATGGTCCCTCAAACTTACTGAAATGCTCGAGCAAGTGAACACCCTTTGAATGTTTCTACAACTGAAAAGAGAGTTTCTTTTAATGTTTTTCTCCTCAAGACTTCTAAGCATGTGAAGACTATATAGCTTTTTAATATCTTTCAAAATATTTGGAGACTCCTTTATAGCAATTCCAGTCTTCAAGATGTGGTTAACAGAAGAGAGGAAGATCACTGGAAAAGTTTCCAGTTGTGTTGGAAATTGTTCCTTGAACTTTGCAGTAGGTCATCTCCATTCCCCAGCCCTCTGGAAAGTCCGGGCAAGCTTCCTCATACTGTGTCTGTAGGAAATGTTGTGGTAAAGATCAAGCAGCATGCTGCTGTGACTTGCTAAAAATGCCTTGGGCTGGAACTGTTTCATTGCACACACTTTTACTAAAAATTTGCCTGGAACATTCTTCCTCGCTCTTTTTCTCCTTGAAATAGCTGGACTGCAGCTTCATGCTTTCCTCATTGCGCTTTAAAAATACACTTGCAAACACAAAATCTGTGTGCTTCCAATGCACAAATATTCACATTTATTGTGGCTAGCTGTGTTATATTCCACCGCTTCTTGGTCTTCCTGCTTGGGTGGCATTTTGCCCAGACATTATAAGCTGCTAAACCAGTAATTTAGAAAGTACTTACAGGGACACAAGCTTGAGGTCAGATATTGATTCTGTTTATGTTAAAGATGAATTCCTGCCTTGGATCCAGGACTGCCCGCAGCATTTGGGAAGAGATGCTGCCTGCAACTGCTCCAGATTGGTTGAACCCATAATCTTTGAGAAGATGGCAGAGAAGGAGCTGGAGGAGGAAAGCTTTCCAAAGGGCATTTAAACAAACAGTTAACTCACCTCAAATTTGCTATAAATAGCAAGCTCAATCTTCTGATTGCCAGTTGTCCCTGGAAGGATGCAAATATCTGGCTGATCTGATTCTGTTTGTCCATAATCACCCATAGAAGATCTTACATTAGTTTCCATACTAGCATGTTGCTGCTGTTTTAATGGAGTTGCAGCAGTGCACCGAAGAGTTAGACAAGGCTCCAACCCAGTGTGTGTGTGTGTCTGTAGATAGAATTTTTAAAAATACCCTTATTTATACGATGAATGCAAAGTTAATGTTTTGGCTTTCTTCCGGGACAATCTGTAAGAGAAAAAATAGAGCTGGGGATTAAAAAGAGTGTGCAAGTAATGTGTAAACCATGAAATTCAATTAGTTCCTCTTAGGAAGCCAAATTTTGGTGAATACTGTAGAGAAAAAGTAGGGATAAAATGCCTAAGCCAAAGCTGTACTTAATAAGCTTCAGTAATTAGTTATAAATGGCTCGTTAAACCTGGAAACACATCACTTTTTTGCTTATGCTTATGAACACTAAGGAAATTGAAGGATAGGGTTAAATAATAACTTTGAAATTTCCATCACAAGTCTTCTACCAAAAAGATTTATGGTGTACCTAGAAAAGGTGCGAGGGGACCTGGAGCTTGGGGGAGAGAGGGAGTGTGGGGCTCAGGGCACATCCACCCCCAGCACCATGCAGGTGCTCCTGCTCCTTCCCAGGGCATCCCAAGGAGTGTGGATGAACCTGCCTGAAGGGGTTATACAAACGGGTATTTAAAAGGAGCATTGGGAAAATAGTGACCAGATTCACCGACAAGGTCACGTAGAAGAAGCCGTACAGGAAATTAGAAGCATTGTCCTGTTATTGATGTGTCCCTTTTTTCCCCCCATATCCTCTCATTTTTGCTGCATCCAGTAACAATTTGAAATTTGAATTGTATAGTAACTCTTCAGAATTGGAAGGGTAAAAGGTAAATTGTGCTACAGTGTGTGATAGATTAATTGGCAAATGTTCCTGTTATTGTTTCTGGGAGCTCTACATCCACCTCACTATTCCCGTCTCTGAAAGGGCTCCCTGAAGTCAAAAGCGCTAGTGAAAATACCAATGTCCAAAAACAGAGCTGCAGCTCCTGCTCCACAATTCATCTTACAATCAAAGGTCCTTAGCTGTCAGTACAGGAACTGGAGCAACAAATACAGACCATAGACAATTCCTTTTCTTGCTCCCTTCCCCCAGCTCCCTCCAGAATACACTGCAATTCCACTCTAATCCATATTGTGAACAGTAAACACTTTTGACCTATAAACTTTTTCTTTGTAAAAAAAAAAAAAAAATGTTTTCTTGGCTGCCTATTCCTAATCTCCTTTTTATATACTTTTTTTTTTTTTCTTTTCTTTTCTTTTTTTCTGAATCTTTATTATTTTTGAGAGGTTGGCCAAAGCCTGAAACATTTCCAACTCGAGCCTTTTTCAGGGGGAGTGGGTCAAACTAGAGTTCCTTGATCCATTGTTACTTAGTTTCTGGGTCAGGTTCCAGAAAGACCCCTTCTTCCTCTTTTGCTTCAAATTGAAAACACTCAAGAATTGATTTTCTGCTGGGAAACCTGCACAAGATGGTTGGAATTTCATGGGAAACACAACTCTTCCACTTCCCAAGATGGTGGAGCTCCCTCTTTTGGGGTCACAGCCTCCAAAAGCATCATGGGTCAGTAAGAGTTAGCCTCTTTCAGAATTTCTTATTAACACATTTATTTATTTGCTTTCCTTCACAGTTGATCTTTAAGCTAACCACCACCTTTATCTTCACAGTACTACAGGAGGAACCAAACACCCTCAAGGTGACAGCGGGGGGACATGGCAGATGGAGGCCAAGCGTGATGCCACGCAACTTCTGACCCTCTTTCTTCTGTTTTTTCACCACCTCATCTTTGGCAAAGTTAAAAGGCTATTCCAGACTATGAGTGCTAAGGGTGAAAATCATATTATAAGTTGGTTGCAGAAGTCTTTAGGCTTTCTCCAAGATGGTGGTTCCTCTTCAGACCCTTTGTCTTTGCTGCCTGCCACTGACTTCCAGCATGGCTTTGACTCCTGGAGTAAGCACAGGATAGGGGTTTGGAAGTGTTTATGCCCTTAAAAACATCTTCTTAAGCTTTGCTCTGTAGCCTTGGACGTGACACTTAACCTTGCTGCCTCAGATTCCCTGTCAAGAAGAGGATAATAACACTTGCTTATCTACTCCAGAGCGGGCTTTGAGGATTAATTAGTTAATATTTGTACAGTGCTTTGAACATAAGTGCTTGGTATTATCATTCTTACTTCACTGCTCAAGGCTCATTTTCTTCTTCGGACTGATGTGCCTCCCATTTTTTTTTAAAAGCTCTTCATCCCACCCTAACTGTGCTGTGTTGTGCCCTTGCACTGCCTCACTGCATGCTTTGCACGCTACTGCAGAAGGACAAGGGCCAGCACATGCTCCTTTCTTCCTCTGTTTTATGCTGAGAGAAGCACAGCCTAGCATTTGCAGGATGCTTTTTTGGCTAAATTGATGGAAATTCTTAATTGGGTTCTCCTTCCACCCCATAAAGAGTGTTTCTTACAAAGAAAAAAAGGCAGGACTGGCAGGCATTGGAGAGATGGTATGGATAGTGTAAGGATCCCGACATCCCTCGGTGATCTTTTTATCTTAATAATAGTAATAATATATATATATATATATTTTTAAGAGGAAGAGATTGAAAGGGAGAAGGAAGAAAAAGGTAAGGAATAGAGCAGGGGACTAAGGAACCAAAGGCTATGTGCTTTTGGCTCCCTGAAATGGGCTTCTTAGAAAAAATTCACATGTAGCTCCATCATGAAGATGTTCAGTATAGCTGGTAGCATGCAGAAAATGTTTTGCCATAAAACTATTTAAACTTTGACAGTTAGTGAATTTTGATTTCACTCACAACCTGCACATAGCCCTGGCTGTGTCCATGTGGACTTCTGTGTTCATTCTTCCTCTAGGAAATGGGTCTTGCTGTAATAGCAACCAGCAGCAGCTGCCACTCTGGAAGCCCCTTCTATGCAGCAGAGCATGAATTCTTTTTATTTATTTATTTACTTATTTATTTATTAATTTCACAGAGAACTGTGTAATGATGTTTTGGCTAAACTTCATTCTGAGTAAGAAAAATCCTGAGGATACTTTCAAGCTTGCAGGATATTTTGATAATTTGCAAAGGCACTGGTCACAAGCACGGAAGACCCGGGTGAATACTTTGTCTCTTTCACAGAATCATAGAGTGGTTTGTTTTCCCTCTGTTCATTTGTCTGTAATGGACTGGTCAGGAACTGTCTGCTTCTAAGTATGGCTTCAGTGCCCAAGAGCTCCAATTTCTACTTTCTCCCTGTTACTGCAAGAGAAAACCATGTGTATTGTCTGAGTGTCTTTAATGTGCAATTCCACTGGCCTAATGGGCACCTGATGGTACAGATAGATTTGATTCCAGATTTGGATCTGCTGACATAAACCTTAATGCCTTTTATTGTGCGCCACTTTGGGAAATCCTGATTAACAGCAACAAAGAGATAATTATGCAAGATGAAGACAATGTAGTTGTTTTAAAAATAATGTATATCATACAATTAATGCTACTTTGTCCTATATCAAAGTCACACTACCTGCATTAATCACATATCCTCACAGTTTCTAAGCATTAATAGCAAGAAATAAAAAGAAGAACTCCTAATCCCGAGGAGAGTCAGAATAACTGGGGGTTGGGTTTCTTCTGAGAAGAGTGGTAAGTAATGTGTGTTTTTAGCCTAGTAATTGCAAAATGTAGAACATATGACTTTTTTTTTTTTTTTTTTGGAAGAAAAGGACTGAAACTGGTTCAGGAACCCTAATTAATAATTAACTCCATTTAGTCCTCCTACATTAAAGCTATCTGAACATTTGTAAATTAAGGTGTTATCTGGAATGAGAAGCAGATTTTTTTTCAGGCTGTCTCTGACTTTATAAAGGGCTGGCCCAAAGCAGTAAGCCCAAATGGCTGGTGTGTGATGCAGGTGTGTGCTGGTGCTGATGTACTGAAGTGTATGTTCCTTTCTTTTGCCATCAGAGGAGACGCAGAAATTGCACAAGGTGGAGCAGCACAGTGGCAGGCACAAAGGGAGATATATTTTCCCTTCAGCTGTGGCAGAAAAACTTGGTGGAGGAGTATTAGGAACTGATTTTGATAATTCTTCAGATTAAATACGTCTAAAACAGACACTGAAAGATGTTCATTTAGTCCCTGCAAGGTTGGAGCTGTCCTTGTAAGTTGCTTTCGGGCCGCCTGACTTGGAACTTCGGGTTGGGGGTAAAAAAGCACCAGGAACTTAGTTTTAACACTGGTTTAAGCCCAGTTTGGTACCTTTCTGTCACCAGCGTGGGTGAGCTGCTGCCATGGACTCCTCTGCCATACCCAGGTGTGGGGCTGCACAGGCACTGTCTGTGTTAAAAACCTCCTGTGGCTGCAGCACGTGTTTGTGCTGCCTGAGAAGACCAAAAACCAAGCCCATTTTTCAGCTTTGGCCCATTTTTTCAGCAAAGAGGTTTCCTCATAACCACTAGATAGCAACACTACACCATTAGCACCTTTCTCCAGACTGACAAAATTTGCTTAATCTCAGTTTGTGATCTCGATGCGCATGTAGCACACCAGGCTTTCCAAGGATCTTTTATTTATACCTTGTTTCCCCAAATGCTCTTCCAAAGCACGGCTGTTCTGTATCACTGGTGGCTTTTGAGCTGCAGGAATTAAGGAAGGTTTGGGTGTGCTGGTTACATTACCTTCTGTGGAATGGATGGGGGTGTACCATATGTGCGCCTGCAATTAGACATTTTGATTTCCAAAGTATTTAGTTACCATTTGCTGAACCATTGAGTAATTACCACAGCAAAATTGCACAATCTGTCAGTACGTCAGCTAAGTGTGCTTCTGGACAGCTTTATACGCACCTTCACCAGTGCCGAGCTTGTGCTGTGCTTCGTTTGGTTAAACTTAAGTCCTTTTGGATGAGAAATTTCTAATAGCAGAGGAAATTTCAAATAGCAGTGAAAATACCTGCTATTGTACACCTGCCCTGTGGAAGAGATCTTGCCTCAGAGGAAAAGCGCTATTTAAGATAATATGTTCCATTAAACATGGGGGCTTTTTAAAGCTGCAAAGTGCTATTCTGGGAAACTGGTTTGGAGTCAGCCACTCAGCACTTCTTGTTTCCATAATTCACTGAATTTAGCAAGGGCACTTCTGCCCCTGGCAGGGGGAAACTTAAAAATGCTACCCGCTGCTTTCGATGAAAGAAGAAGGATTTCCAATGTGAGAGTGTGTTTAGGGTCGTGAGAAGTAATTGCTTCAACTCTTTTTTTAGTTGCTAAGGGAAAGCTATCTATTCAGGAATGGAAAATTAAGGTTACTTTGAATAGAGAAAAGCAAGAGGCATCATTTACTTCCCTCCCTCCTTCTCTCCACCAAATTAAACACTCAGGAATCTTGAGAAAATTGGGTCACTAGTATGGAAATTTTAAAGTATTGATAATACCAACATGACAAGTTGTCACTTTGCAGTATGTTCTTAAACACGACTAAACCTTAATAACCAGGTTATTCTAGAATAATCAGGGTAACAGAATGGGAATGAATGGCAGTTACTGTAATTATTCTAGAAAGAGGACCAAAGCAAACAGAAATTCTCTCTAATTTTATATATTCCCAATAGGTGCACATAGTACATCATTATCACTATAGAAACTACTTAGTAGTTTCTCCAAAAATCAGCCACGCTTCACGGTCTTATGGGCCGATGTCTGAGCTGCACATGAGCCGGCACCCTCTAATTCAAACAGAGGTAAGCTCCCAGCAATCTGCGGTAGGCTGCAGCCGACAAAACAAATTTCCTAAGCCAAACATATTAAATCCAATATATTTTTCATTGATTTAATAGACTGAAACTTTGAATACAGCTGATACTTTCTGGATATTAATGGGCATTAGTGCTCAGAAAGAGAAGGCGAGAGCTGAAAATGAGAGTATATAGACGTTAGGGAAAGAAGGTGCTACAGAGGGCTTTGCTCTATATGAAAGTTCTCCGTCGCAGGATGAAGTCTGTAATTAAATAAGATACTCCACAAAATTCTTTGGTGACTTTGGTCCCATTTTCAGCTAAAACTGTTATTGCAGTCCTAATGCTTCGCATAATAGTTAGGTGATCGTATTCGAAAACAACAACAAAAAATATCATACAGTAAT